>NC_134362.1:2829988-3129988 GCF_048569485.1 Anomaloglossus baeobatrachus
CATGGCTCCTCTCACCAACCAGGCACCGTTAGGGTGATTTATTTCTCCTGGGTGCCACCATCAGGGTGGGTTCTCTCTCCCGCTCTGTCACCGTGGCTCCTCTCACCTGCCAGACACTGTCATGGCGGGTCCACTCTTGTGGCCGTCACCGTGGTTCCTTGCTCCCACCAGGCACTGTCAGGGCAGCTCCCTCTTACATAAGGCACTGTCAGGGTAGCTTTTTCCTCCCGCTCAGCGCTGTGACTCCTCTCTCCCGTCAGTCACCGTGGCTCCACTCTCCTGCCTGTCACCCGACATACACCACCATGGCAGCTCCTCTAACCAACCAGGCACTGTCACTGTGGCTCCTGTCACCCACCAGGCGTAGTCAGGGCAGCTCCTTTCTCCCATTTGTCACCATAGCTCCTGTCTCCTGCCAGGCACAGTCAGGGCAGCTAGCTTCACCCAGCAAGCACCCTCAGACGGTTCATTTCTCCTGCCCGTCACTATGGGTCCTCCCTCCCGCCAATCACCATGGCTCCTCTCACCAGCCAGGCATAGTCAGGGTGGCTCCTTTCTTGCAGCTGTCACTGTCTGGGTGGCTCCTCTCTCCTGTCAGGCCTGCTCCTCTCTCCCGCCGTCACTGTGGCTCCTCTAACCCACCGGGCACCGTCAGGGCGGCTGCTTTCTCCTGCCTGTCACCGTGGCTCCTCTCCCCTGCCTTCCACTGTGGCTCTTCTTACCCACCAGGCACTGTCAGGGCAGCTCCTCTCACCTGCCAGGCACCGTCAGGGTGGTTTCTTTCTCCTGGCTGCCACCATCAGGTTGGCTCCTCTTTCCCACTGTGTCACCGTGACTTTGCTCACCTGCTAGACACTGTCAGCACACGTCCTCTCTCCCACCAGGCATTGTCAGGGCAGCTGCCTCTCACACGCAAGGCACTGTCTCCTGCCCATCATTGTGACTCCTCTCTTGCACCAGGCACTGCCAGGCACCATCATGGCGGCTTCTCTCTCCTGCCCAGCACTGTCAGGATAGCTCTTCTCTCTTGCCCATCACTGTGGCTCCCCTCACCCGCCAGGCATCGTCAGGTCTGCTCCTTTCTCCTGCCCGTCGCCGTGACTCCTCTGCACCATCATGGCGGCTCCTCTCTCCCATCCAACACCCCGTGTTCCTCATTCTTTCCTTCTTCTTTTTGCAGATGCCGTGGTCACAGAAGGTGGAGAGAACTTCAGTGTGGGGCAGCGACAGCTCTTCTGTCTGGCCAGAGCCTTTGTACGGAAAAGCAGCATATTAATCATGGATGAAGCCACCGCATCGATAGACATGGCCACCGTATGTCTGACTACCCCTCATATTACATACCATGGCATTTTCACTGGCGGTAATCACCAAGACCCCACATAAGTGACGTCATCACTAGACATTATCTAGGGGCTCGGCCGGGCCCGGTGTTTTCCACGCACCCCTAGCTCCTCTCTGTATGGTATGGTATAATGCCAATACTATAGGCGGGACGTCCACGGCTGCGGTATTGGAGAGTGTGAGTTTACAGTAATACTGACCAGAGCGCGGCGTCATGGTAGAAGCATCTTCCCCCATATAGGGAATAAATGATATGGGTGGAGATCCTGGGTGATCTCTGTCCAGTCTCCCTTGGATTAACCCTCTCTTTGCTTCGATGCCTTGCGTAGAGTATATGGACCCCTTAGTCCCCGGGATCACTGTGGTGGGTGTGGGGGATGTGACGTCTTGGTAATGCATCTGTTTCCTCAGGAGAACATTCTGCAGAAGGTGGTGATGACAGCGTTTCAGGAACGGACAGTGGTCACTATCGCGGTATGTACCAGGGTGAAGCAATATCGGGGAGGGGAGGTGACCGCAGCGCTCACTGCCTGCTGCCTGACATCAGACGGGTCCTAACCGCAGCGCTCACTGCCTGACATCAGAAGGGTCCTAACCGCAGCGCTCACTGCCTGACATCAGACAGGTCCTAACCGCAGCGCTCACTGCCTGACATCAGAAGGGTCCTAACCGCAGCGTCACTGCCTGACATCAGACGGGTCCTAACCGCAGCGCTCACTGCCTGACATCAGACGGGTCCTAACCGCAGCGCTCACTGCCTGACATCAGACGGGTCCTAACCGCAGCGCTCACTGCCTGACATCAGAAGAGTCCTAACCGCAGCGCTCACTGCCTGACATCAGAAGGGTCCTAACCGCAGCGCTCACTGCCTGACATCAGAAGGGTCCTAACCGCAGCGCTCACTGCCTGACATCAGACGGGTCCTAACCGCAGCGCTCACTGCCTGACATCAGAAGGGTCCTAACCGCAGCGTCACTGCCTGACATCAGACGGGTCCTAACCGCAGCGCTCACTGCCTGACATCAGACGGGTCCTAACCGCAGCGCTCACTGCCTGACATCAGACGGGTCCTAACCGCAGCGCTCACTGCCTGACATCAGAAGAGTCCTAACCGCAGCGCTCACTGCCTGACATCAGACGGGTCCTAACCGCAGCGCTCACTGCCTGACATCAGAAGAGTCCTAACCGCAGCGCTCACTGCCTGACATCAGACGGGTCCTAACCGCAGCGCTCACTACCTGACATCGGACGGGTCCTAACCGCAGCGCTCACTGCCTGACATCGGACGGGTCCTAACCGCAACGCTCACTACCTGACATCGGACGGGTCCTAACCGCAGCGCTCACTGCCTGACATCAGACGGGTCCTAACCGCAGCGCTCACTGCCTGACATCAGAAGGGTCCTAACCGCAGCGCTCACTGCCTGATGCCTGACATCGGACGGGTCCTAACCGCAGCGCTCACTGCCTGATGCCTGACATCAGACGGGTTCTAACCGCAGCGCTCACTGCCTGACATCAGAAGGGTCCTAACCGCAGCGCTCACTGCCTGATGCCTGACATCGGACGGGTCCTAACCGCAGCGCTCACTGCCTGATGCCTGACATCGGACGGGTTCTAACCACAGCGCTCACTGCCTGATGCCTGACATCAGACGGGTCCTAACCGCAGCGCTCACTGCCTGACATCAGACGGGTCCTAACCGCAGCGCTCACTGCCTGACATCAGACGGGTCCTAACCGCAGCGCTCACTGCCTGACATCAGATGGGTCCTAACCGCAGCGCTCACTGCCTGACATCAGACGGGTCCTAACCGCAGCGCTCACTGCCTGACATCAGACGGGTCCTAACCGCAGCGCTCACTGCCTGACATCAGACGGGTCCTAACCGCAACGCTCACTACCTGACATCGGACGGGTCCTAACCGCAGCGCTCACTGCCTGATGCCTGACATCAGACGGGTTCTAACCGCAGCGCTCACTGCCTGATGCCTGACATCGGACGGGTCCTAACCGCAGCGCTCACTGCCTGATGCCTGACATCAGACGGGTTCTAACCGCAGCGCTCACTGCCTGACATCAGAAGGGTCCTAACCGCAGTGCTCACTGCCTGATGCCTGACATCGGAAGGGTCCTAACCGCAGCGCTCACTGCCTGATGCCTGACATCGGACGGGTTCTAACCGCAGCGCTCACTGCCTGATGCCTGACATCGGACGGGTCCTAACCGCAGCGCTCACTGCCTGATGCCTGACATCGGACGGATTCTAACCGCAGCGCTCACTGCCTGACATCAGACGGGTTCTAACCGCAGCGCTCACTGCCTGACATCAGAAGGGTCGGTCCTAACCGCAGCGCTCACTGTCTGACATCAGGGGAGTCCTAACCACAGCACAATACCCGATACCGTCCGGAGTGTGATTCACTTTGTACTGCACATGCGCAGACTTCCTAAACCGCTGTGTGTTCCATGAACAAGTATTATGACATAGGGTACAGTGCATGTATGAAAGGGTAGGACCGCAAAGCTTTCGATGGATGGGGAGTAATTGGTATGAAGCTTCCTAATGTGGATGCTGAGCATCTAATGGCGTACCCCATAGTCATGCAGTGGTTTCATGTATTGACATTGCCCGTCTCTATGTATAACTAGCAGGCTATTTTACGGCCATCATTACAATTTATATATACGTTTCAATTGCTCTGCACTCTGTCCCCTTGTACAGGCTTCCCTCGCTCGGTCCCCTGGACCCGCTTCCCCCGCTCGGTCCCCTGGACCCGCTTCCCCCGCTCGGTCGCCTGGACCCGCGTCCCCCGCTCGGTCGCCTGGACCCGCGTCCCCCGCCCGGTCGCCTGGACCCGCGACCCCCGCTCGGTCGCCTGGACCCGCGTCCCCCGCTCGGTCGCCTGGACCCGCGTCCCCCGCTCGGTCGCCTGGACCCGCGTCCCCCGCTCGGTCGCCTGGACCCGCGTCCCCCGCTCGGTCGCCTGGACCCGCGTCCCCCGCTCGGTCGCCTGGACCCGCGTACCCCGCTCGGTCGCCTGGACCCGCGCCCCCCGCTCGGTCGCCTGGACCCGCGCCCCCCGCTCGGTCGCCTGGACCCGCGTCCCCCGCTCGGTCGCCTGGACCCGCTTCCCCCGCTCGGTCGCCTGGACCCGCTTCCCCCGCTCGGTCGCCTGGACCCGCTTCCCCCGCTCGGTCGCCTGGACCCGCTTCCCCCGCTCGGTCGCCTGGACCCGCTTCCCCCGCTCGGTCGCCTGGACCCGCTTCCCCCGCTCGGACGCCTGGACCCGCTTCCCCCGCTCGGTCGCCTGGACCCGCTTCCCCCTCTCGGTCGCCTGGACCCGCTTCCCTCTCTCTGCTCCTTTTACTGTGGACCGGCTTCCCCCGCTTCATCCCTAGGATCGGCGTCACTCCTTGTCCCCTGGACCAGCTTCACTTGCTCTGTCTCCTGAACTAGCTTCCCTCGCTTCATCTCCTGGACCATCTTCCCTTACTTCGCACCCAGTCTCCTGGACCAGCTCCCCTCACAGCACCCTGTCTTCTAGACTGGCTTCCCTTGCGCCACACCCTTTTCTTTTCTCCTCCTTCTGGACCGGCTTTGTCCCCAGGACTGGCTTCCCTTGCTCCTTGTCCTGGACCAGCTCCCCTCGCTCCGCACCCTTTCTTTAAACTGCCTTCCCTTGTCCCTTGGGCCAACTTCCCTCTCTCTGCCTCCTAGACCGGCTTGACTTGCTCCACCTTTTCCTTCGCTCCACACACTGTCTCCTGGACCAGCTTCCTGCTCTCCACCTCCTGGACCGGTTTCCCTTGCTCCACCTCCTACACCAGCTTCCTATGCTCCATCCCCTTGACTGACTTCGCTCACTCCGTCATTTGGACGAGCTTGCCTCGCTCCATCTTGTCCTCTGTATTGGCTTCCCTTGCTTCATCCCCTCGACTGGTTTCCCTCTCTCCGCACCTTGTCCCCTTGCCTAATTTCTCTCGCTTTATCCTCTGAACCAGCTTTGCTCACTTCATACCGTCTCCTTGGACCGGCTTCCCGCGCTCCGTCTCCTTGAACCGGCTTCCCGCGCTCCGTCTCCTTGGACCGGCTTCCCACTCTCCGTCTCCCCGGACCGCCTTCTTCCACTCAGTCCCCCGGACCGGCTTCCCGTGCTCAGTCCCCCCGGACCGGCTTCCCGTGCTCAGTCCCCCCGGACCGGCTTCCCGTGCTCAGTCCCCCCGGACCGGCTTCCCGCGCTCAGTCCCCCCGGACCGGCTTCCCGCGCTCAGTCCCCCCGGACCGGCTTCCCGCGCTCAGTCCCCCCGGACCGGCTTCCCGCGCTCAGTCCCCCCGGACCGGCTTCCCGCGCTCAGTCCCCCCGGACCGGCTTCCCGCGCTCAGTCCCCCCCGGACCGGCTTCCCGCGCTCAGTCCCCCCGGACCGGCTTCCCGCGCTCAGTCTCCTTGGACCGGCTTCTTCCACTCAGTCCCTTGGACCGGCTTCCCGCGCTTAGTCCCCCGGACCGGCTTCCCATGATCCGCATCCTGGACCATCTTCCCTCACATCTCACTGTCTCCAGGACTCACTTGTGCTTTTTCCTACAGCATCGGGTACACACCATCCTGAATGCAGACCTGGTGATTGTCATGAAGAGAGGCGCCATTATGGAGTACGACAAGCCGGAGGTTCTGCTGGAGCGCGAGGACAGCATGTTCACCTCCTACGTACAAGCCGACAAATAAGAAGAAATTTCAAGAAGTTCAATTCTCTTGTCACCTAGTTTTCTACTCGTGTAAATGATCTGTAAATAAAGAGATTTTTATAATAAAGGTCTGCACACATGGAGGCCGAGGCTGCTACTTACTGACATGTGGCCCCTGAAGAACAGCGCAAAGGTGCACTGTCCACGTCAGGTGCCTGTGGGGGCAACCGGCAGTCAAGATTTATGAGTGCTGGATACTATGAGTGTAAACGTGGGGTCACCTCAAAATCCACATGATATATCTTCAGCCATAAGTTAGTTATCATAGAGTGGGGGATGATGTCCAGAGTGCGGGGAGTGGACAAGTCCATGACTACTTGGTGCTGATGGGCTATGTCCATCGCTAATGTGCCCCATGACTTGTTTAGCCACAGTAAAACTATTTCTACTAGGAGAGGCCTGAACATTCCTCCTCTGAATACAACCTTCCATCTGGAGCCACCAGTACAGATAACGTACAGCTGAGGAGACGACACGGACACGACAGGGACTGATAATCACTGTCTCTTCTGATCGACAGGTCCGTGCTGATCAATCATTGCCCTGCCAATCACGGTCACCTCTAATCATTGATACGTCAGTAACCACTGGGCGGTATTTGTCATTGACTGGGCTGGATTTCCTGCCTCCATCTCTAGGACGGCCGGTGTCTCCCAGGAGCCCTGTAGAAGAAGGAAACGCAAGGACAAATATGTATAGAATGGCCGGAGCATTCTCTGAGGGTCTCCTGCCAGAGGTCACTGCTGGGGTCATTCTCTCCAGGGTACCATCAGGGGTCACTTCATGATGTGGGGTGCAGCAGACAACCAATTCCTGGGGATGGGCAGAAAATTACTAATATTTACATTTTACTAAGTTACCAGCTTATCCCCCGGGGCCACTATATTAAATCATGCACAGAATATAACATACAGATATGTTCCGTGTGATATATGGATTATTACATCACGCGGATTCTTACACCGCTCGATTCGTTACACCGAGAGACTCATTACACCATGCAATTATTTATATCACGGGGTTCTTTACATCACGCGGTTCGTTACACCACATGGCCCGTTACACCGCTCGACTCGTTACACCGCTCGACTCGTTACACCCAGAGACTCGTTACACCATGCAATTATTTATATCACGGGGTTCTTTACATCACGCGGTTCGTTACACCACATGGCCTGTTACACCGCTCGACTCGTTACACCGCTCGACTCGTTACACCCAGAGACTCGTTACACCATGCAATTATTTATATCACAGGGTTCTTTACATCACGTGGATCCTTAGACCACATGGCCCGTTACACCGCTCGACTCGTTACACCCAGAGACTCGTTACACCCAGAGACTCGTTACACCATGCAATTATTTATATCACAGGGTTCTTTACATCACGCGGTTCGTTACACCACATGGCCCGTTACACCGCTCGACTCGTTACACCCAGAGACTCGTTACACCCAGAGACTCGTTACACCATGCAATTATTTATATCACGGGGTTCTTTACATCACGCGGTTCGTTACACCACATGGCCTGTTACACCGCTCGACTCGTTACACCGCTCGACTCGTTACACCCAGAGACTCGTTACACCATGCAATTATTTATATCACAGGGTTCTTTACATCACGTGGATCCTTAGACCACATGGCCCGTTACACCGCTCGACTCGTTACACCCAGAGACTCGTTACACCCAGAGACTCGTTACACCATGCAATTATTTATATCACAGGGTTCTTTACATCACGCAGTTCGTTACACCATTCGGCTCCTTACACCACGCACGCGACTCTGTACATCACACGGTTCCTTACACCATGAAACTCGTTCCATCGCACTGCTCCTTACACCACGTGATTTGTTAATATACGCGGCTCCTAACACCACATAGCTCGTTACTCCACGAGGCTTGCTACATGTGGCGCCTTACACCATGCGACTTGTTACACCATGTGGCTATTTACTCCTATGAGGCGTCCTACACCACGCCGCTCTTTACACGTCGCAGGTCTTTACACCATGCCACTCGTTACTCTGAGCCATATGATCTGAGTAACGTGATATAAGGAGCCATATGAGTCCTCATGATGTATCACACAGATGGTTATGTCAGACGGCATCTGATATACTGCCGCAGCACCAGTTATTTCTTGCACTTTGAGATAATTACTTAATTACTGCTCACTGATCCTCGCCGCGGAGTCCATTCATCTTATGTGATCAAATTTACCAAACCAATGTGTAATTCTCCAGCAGCAGCGCTTCTACCAGAACGGTGCAATGTGCCACAATCCAGCAGAGCCGGGGTCCTCTGATAAAATATACAGCTCTGGCAAAAATTCGAGACCACTGCACAGTTTTATACAAATTGTCCTCTCAACAAGTCTGACAGCCATTCCAGTGTCATGTGAATTCCAACCAGAGTACAAAATGGCACAGGGCAAAAGCGACTCTCCACGGACCGGCAGAGGGCGAAAGCGACTCTCCACGGACCGGCAGAGGGTGAAAGCGACTCTCCACGGACCGGCAGAGGGCGACAGCGACTCTCCACGGACCGGCAGAGGGCGAAAGCGACTCTCCACGGACCGGCAGAGGGCGAAAGCAATTCTCCACGGACCGCAGAGGGCGAAAGCGACTCTCCACGGACCGGCAGAGGGCGAAAGCGACTCTCCACGGACCGGCAGAGGGTGAAAGCGACTCTCCACGGACCGGCAGAAGGTGAAAGCGACTCTCCACGGACCGGCAGAGGGCAAAAGCGACTCTCCACGGACCGGCAGAGGGCGAAAGCGACTCTCCACGGACCGGCAGAGGGCGAAAGCGACTCTCCACGGACCGGCAGAGGGCAAAAGCGACTCTCCACGGACTGGCAGAGGGCAAAAGCGTGCATCTCATTCTACGGGCCAGGAGTGACATACGATCACCCAAAAGCAGTGCCCTCTTCATTTTTTTCCCGGGTGCCCTCTTCACTTCTTTCCCGGGTGCCCTCTTCATTTCTTTGCATCCAGACATTGCCCTGTAGCGCCCTACGTGGCTGAATTAAACCTAGAACCCACATTAGACTCTCGACCTTACAGGGGCAGCCCACAGATGACACTAAAAAACTTGCCCTATAACTTTCTGCTGGGTCCTGACGCGTTTCCTCTCATACAGATTCATCAGGTGATTGTGTCAAAGCTAGACCAGTAAGCCTTCGTCCATCGCCCTGTATATGGAGAGTGTTATTTGAAGGGTCTCCTCTATAGTGAATGCGATAGGGTTTATAGTTAATGTGCGGGGAATTTATCCCCACGTGGCAAACACATTCTTTATAGAGGTACATATCCAGGTGGAACCCATAATGTGGCTTATACACACCCACCTCAAAATCAGATGGAGCCCATGATCTGGCTCATATATTCCCATTTCCATAGAATTTGCTGAACTAGAGGGTCAGAGCCAGTGGTAACTACTGACAATTTAATCTGCAAAATATACACAGGGGGTATGTTTAGGTTGCTAAGCAACTTTAATAAAAAAAAGTTACATTTCTAATAAGAAATGTGCCATTTTTCTTCCATAAAAAAAAAAATAAATCCCAAGGTGGAAGCACACAACAGGAGTGGCGTGCACAGATATGGAAAAGACGTGTGAAAATACAGATATGGTAAACTCCTATGACTTTATTCGCCATCAGAACATGTATATTTCAGCAAAAGCACTATCAGTACATGAATACAGCACCAGATCCACCATCAGTACATGAGTACATGAGTACAGCACCAGAGCCATCACCAGTACCTGAGTACAGCACCAGAGCCATCACCAGTGCAGGAATTCACCACCAGAACAACCGTCAGTAGAATACTACATCACTAGAACCAGATGGAGGCGATGAGCGGTCACCTAATGCTGAAGATTAAGGCGCTGGGCTTTCACAAAATATTGAGGATGAAGGCAGTTGCGGTCACCGAACACTGAGGATGGAGGCAACTGGCGGTCACCAGATCATGGGATGGAGGCAACTGGCGGTCACTGAATACTGAGGACTTAGGCTTTCACCAAATACTGGGAATGAAAGTGACGGGCGGTTACTGAACGCTGAGGATGGAGACAACGGGCGATCACCAAATATTGAGGATAGAGGCAACAGGCGGTCGCCAAATAATGAGCATGGAGGCAACTGGCGGTCACTGAATAGTGAGAACTTAGTATTTGGTGAAAGCCTGTCGCCTGAGGATAAAGGCAACGGGTGATCACCAAATGTGCAGGAGGGAGGTGGTGGACAGTCACCAAATACTGAGGTTGGAGGGGACGCGTGATCATAGAATATAAAGGACAGAGGTGACGGGCGGTCACCGGATACTGAGGGGATTCACATTTCCGTCAAGTCACTTTGTGTTTCGTTCATTATCTCTGCTATGTAAGAACCTTGTGACTTCCGCAGATTTCCTGCCTAGGTCTTCTGTACAGAACTATATATGAGCCATAAAACGTATAAACACCGGCCCAGATGTGTGGCTCCGAGGGCTGGTAATGTAGGGGTTAATGAACAGGCATATGACACCAGCATCCGCAATGCTGCCCTCCGCACTGGCCGATAGCGAGCTGTGAATAATTTACTGTGCTATTGAATTACAAAGCCTGGCGCCGTTATTCAAGACTAAGTCTCCAGGATGGGGGTCACTGGGGGCAGCCTGGGTGCTGAGACGACTACAGACAGCGCAGCATGGAGGTACGACTGCGCTGAGAGTAGGCAGAAAAGACCGCAGCACTGGTGAAAGTGTGCAAAAGGCAGGTGTGAAAAAACGCTACATAAGAAGCTTCATACATAAAAGCCTCAATTACCAAAATGAATGACTGAAAATGTAAATTCCCTCAGTTATCAGTGACCGCCCGTATCCTCCATCCTCAGTATTCAGTGACCGCTCGCCTCCTCCGTCCTCAGTATTCAGTGACCGCTCGTCTCCTCCGTCCTCAGTATTCGGTGACCGCTCGTCTCCTCCGTGCTCAGTATTCGGTGACCGCCCGTCTCCTCCATCCTCAGTATCCGGTGACCGCCCGTCTCCTCCATCCTCAGTATCCGGTGACCGCCCGTCTCCTCCATCCTCAGTATCCGGTGACCGCCCGTCTCCTCCATCCTCAGCATCCGGTGACCGCCCGTCTCCTCCATCCTCAGCATCCGGTGACCGCCCGTCTCCTCCATCCTCAGTATCCGGTGACTGCGCGTCTCCTCCATCCTCCGTATCCGGTGACTGCCCGTCTCCTCCATCCTCAGTATCTGGTGACCGCCCGTCTCCTCCATCCTCAGTATCTGGTGACCGCCCGTCTCCTCCATCCTCAGTATCCGGTGACTGCCCGTCTCCTCCATCCTCAGTATCCGGTGACTGCGCGTCTCCTCCATCCTCCGTATCCGGTGACTGCCCGTCTCCTCCATCCTCAGTATCCGGTGACCGCCCGTCTCCTCCATCCTCAGTATCCGGTGACCGCCCGTCGCCTCCATCCTCAGTATCCGGTGACCGCCCGTCTCCTCCATCCTCAGTATCCGGTGACCGCCCGTCTCCTCCATCCTCCGTATCCGGTGACTGCGCGTCTCCTCCATCCTCCGTATCCGGTGACTGCGCGTCTCCTCCATATCCGGTGACTGCCAGTCTCCTCCATCCTCAATATCTGGTGACCGCCTGTCGCCTCCATCCTCAGTATCCGGTGACCGCCTGTCGCCTCCATCCTCAGTATCCGGTGACCGCCTGTCGCCTCCATCCTCAGTATCCGGTGACCGCCTGTCGCCTCCATCCTCAGTATCCGGTGACCGCCTGTCGCCTCCATCCTCAGTATCCGGTGACTGCCAGTCTCCTCCATCCTCAGTATCCGGTGACCGCCTGTCACCTCCATCCTCAGTATTCAGTGACCGCCCGTCGTCTCCATCCTCAGTATCCGGTGACCGCCTGTCACCTCCATCCTCAGTATTCAGTGACCGCCCGTCGTCTCCATCCTCAGTATCCGGTGACTGCCTGTCCCCTCCATCCTCAGTATCCGGTCACTGCCTATCACCGGATACTGAGGGGATATACATTTCTATTTTCTTCGTTCACTTTTTAATAAACTATTAATCTTTGTAATCATGTAATCTGAATTAGGCAGGTGTGGGATAATGCGGCACTGTCTCCATACATGATATATACAGTATATTACAGAGATATCTAATATATAAAGCTGAATGTGTGTGTGTGTATGTATGTATGTATGTGTGTGTGTGTATGTAGGTGTGTGTATGTGTGTATGTATGTGTGTATGTATGTGTGTATGTATGTGTGTATATATGTGTGTATATATGTGTGTATGTATATGTGTGTGTGTGTGTGTATGTATGTATGTGTGTATATGTGTGTGTATGTATGTGTGTGTGTGTGTATGTATGTATGTGTGTATATATGTGTGTGTGTGTGTGTGTATGTGTGTGTGTGTGTATGTGTATGTATGTATGTGTGTGTGTGTTTGTGTGTATGTCCGGGATTGGCATCTGCACCGTCGCAGCTACAGCCACAAAATTTAGCACACTCACACGTCTGGACCCCGAGAGCGTCATAGGCTATGTTTTGAGGGGAAATTTTAATCCCGCGCTTTACAGTTATTCGCCAAAAAACCTACCTCCATTAAAGCGAATGGAGCTGGAAGCCACAGTGCAGCCAAAACTTGAGAAGAATGCGCAGCCACGCCCTTATATGGAATGTTGGCGTGTCACAATGCAGCCAGGGAAAGAGACAGACACAGACTGGGTAAGAAACAGACAAACAGGGTAAGAGAAAGACACAAAGAGACAGACGCAGACAAAGAGACAGACTGACAGGGAAACAGACAGGTAAAGAGACAGGCAGGGTAAGAGACAGACAAAGACAGGTAAAGAGACAGACACAGGGAAAGAGACAGACAGGGAAAGATAGAAAGAGACAGACAGGGAAAGAGATATACAGACAGACGGAGACAGAGACAGACAGGGAAAGAGACAGACAAAGATAGAGAGACAGAGAGATATATACAGAGGGGGAGACAGACATTATAATTACATTTCTATTTGTTTTGTGGTTTTTGTGTGCAGAATACATTTTTGTTAATACATTCTTTTTTGTTAACATTAAGCAATGTCAGCATGATTCACTCATCACATGAATAGTCCAGACTGTCTGAGTCTTATGTCTGAATGCGGCACTAGGTGCGGTACACAGTCTGAAACAGCATCTTAAATCCTGGTTTTTGGATATCTTCATATATACTCCTAATAGTTCATAATCTTGTCCTTAACACAGCTAATATATATATACACTCCCAAAATACTGAACATGTGTGTAGCGCCCAGGGATATGGGGTATTCGATCACCGGCAGTATATGGAATTGGAATGTCACTCTGGTGGCCGTTGCCCGGTCCCGTGCCCTAGCCCCTTTTATAATTGGGGATATTTAGAGGGGTGATCAGAGTTACTGTCATGTGACGCCACCTGCGGGTTGCGGTTAGGATGGAGAACCGCCGCTGCTGAATGTAGGTACTCCCAGCAATGGCGTTAGGCCCTCCACAGGTAGGGCTGTGCCTGGGAGATGATAGGGGGGTAATAACGGAGACCACACCAGGTTGTCTTTAACAGTCTCTACTCACTGTGGACCCAGGAGTTGCTGGTTCAGGTCCCTTGGAATATCAGTGCCAATGTAGTGACCCAGATTGCTCTGTCCCCCGTAGCGTGGAGCGTTTGGGGGCCCCAACTGTCCCTTTTGGGGTACAGTTTCCTCCGTACGGCGGGCAGTGCGGACCCTGCGGGGAGGTGAGTTTCTGAACCCCGATCCTAATTTACTGCTGATGCCCCCGGATTATTCGGTTCGGTGAAGGTGTCCTCACCGGGCAGGCATTTATCAAACCATTTGAAATTGACACTTGACCTAGGGCCCTATGCCCCGTTCGTGCTCCGGTCCCAGCGGTATCTCGGTACCCGTTTTGGTGACCTCTCTCCTGTGCCCCCGGGGTCACTGTTGCACAGAGCCAGCTCAGGCACGCCCGCACACCTCCCGTGTGCTATTTGACTCACTACTCACGACCGACTCTCTGACCCCTCCCACCAGGCAGGCTATACCCAGGGATTCGTTCCCATGGCGACCATCCCCTTACATGGTTAACCCTCTATACCCAGTGTGGAGTGGAGAACTAGGATTTTGGTTGTGCTTCGGAGGAATCGGCACTGGTACTCCAGGTCCCAGAGGGTAGGTCCTTCATCCCCAAGAGGATGTAGTTCCCTGTAGTGCCCTGAGGGTCTCAGGGGCGCTACATGTGCACGTGGCCTAAAACTATATTTTTTGTGTGATGCATCTCTCTGAGCGAGACATTGCACCTATGAAGCTTCCCGGGAGAGCTGCAGTTGGGCCTCGATCTTCTTTGCCCTCATTCACACTGATGTCACTGAAGGGCAGGTGTTAATGCCTGGACGCACCTGGTCACGTGGGACGGAGTTTACACTTCTTTATCAGTGTTATTTACGTCTTACTGCTGTTGCTTATTTATTTTATTGTAGGGTTTATGCTCATTTTGTGCTTTTCTCTTGGGTTTTGTCTGTGAAATGGCCACAGTGTGAACATGTGTATATTGCACACATACCAGTCTATGCTTTGGATCATTTTTTTGTTTTTGTGAGTACTGTGTATAAGTATATACACCCGGGGTGGAACATTTACACTCACCCCCTCCCCTTCTCATTTCTTTGTCTCTCCCAGCTATCTTGATCCCCAGGCGGATGCTCCTAGAAAGTCTTCTCTCCCCTTGTTGGCTCCTGGCGGCCACTCCTGGGATGTCTCCTTTCTTGTTTGTTCTCTCCTGGCCTCCTGCGCCCTCTGGTGGCTGCTCCTGGGATGTCTCCTTTCTTCTTTGTCCTCTCCTGGCCTCCTGCGCCCTCTGGTAGCCGCTTCTGGGATGTCTCCTTTCTTGTTTGTCCTCTCCTGGCCTCCAGCGCCCTCTGGTGGCTGCTCCTGGGATGTCTCCTTTCTTCTTTGTCCTCTCCTGGCCTCCTGCGCCCTCTGGTGGTTGCTCCTGGGATGTCTCCTTTCTTCTTTGTCCTCTCCTGGCCTCCTGCGCCCTCTGGTGGCCGCTTCTGGGATGTCTCCTCTCTTCTTTGTTCTCTCCTGGCCTCCTGCGCCCTCTGGTGGACGCTTCTGGGATGCCTCCTTTCTTCTTTGTCCTCTCCTGGCCTCCTGCGCCCTCTGGTGGCTACTCCTGGGATGTCTCCTTTCTTCTTTGTCCTCTCCTGGCCTCCTGCGCCCTCTGGTAGCCGCTTCTGTGATGTCTCCTTTCTTGTTTGTCCTCTCCTGGCCTCCTGCGCCCTCTGGTGGCTGCTCCTGGGATGTCTCCTTTCTTCTTTGTCCTCTCCTGGCCTCCTGCGCCCTCTGGTGGCCGCTTCTGGGATGTCTCCTTTCTTCTTTGTCCTCCTGCGCCCTCTGGTGGCCACTCCTGGGATGTCTCCTTTCTTCTTTGTCCTCTCCTGGCCTCCTGCGCCCTCTGGTGGCCGCTTCTGGGATGTCTCCTTTCTTCTTTGTTCTCTCCTGGCCTCCTGCGCCCTCTGGTGGCCACTCCTGGGATGTCTCCTTTCTTCTTTGTCCTCTCCTGGCCTCCTGCGCCCTCTGGTGGCCGCTTCTGGGATGTCTCCTTTCTTCTTTGTCCTCTCCTGGCCTCCTGCGCCCTCTGGTGGCCGCTTCTGGGATGTCTCCTTTCTTCTTTGTCCTCCTGCGCCCTCTGGTGGCCACTCCTGGGATGCCTCCTTTCTTCTTTGTCCTCTCCTGGCCTCCTGCGCTCTCTGGTAGCCGCTTCTCGGATGTCTCCTTTCTTGTTTGTCCTCTCCTGGCCTCCTGCGCCCTCTGGTGGCTTCTCCTGGGATGTCTCCTTTCTTCTTTGTCCTCTCCTGGCCTCCTGCGCCCTCTGGTGGCTGCTCCTGGGATGTCTCGTTTCTTCTTTGTCCTCTCCTGGCCTCCTGTGCCCTCTGGTGGCCGCTTCTGGGATGTCTCCTTTCTTCTTTGTCCTCTCCTGGCCTCCTGCGCCCTCTGGTGGCCGCTTCTGGGATGTCTCCTTTCTTCTTTGTCCTCTCCTGGCCTCCTGCGCCCTCTGGTGGCCGCTTCTGGGATGTCTCCTTTCTTCTTTGTCCTCTCCTGGCCTCCTGCGCCCTCTGGTGGCTGCTCCTGGGATGTCTTCTTTCTTCTTTGTCCTCTCCTGGCCTCCTGCGCCCTCTGGTGGCCGCTTCTGGGATATCTCCTTTCTTCTTTTTCCTCCTGCGCCTTCTGGTGGCCACTCCTGGGATGTCTCCTTTCTTCTTTGTCCTCTCCTGGCCTCCTGCGCCCTCTGGTGGCTGCTCCTGGGATGTCTTCTTTCTTCTTTGTCCTCTCCTGGCCTCCTGCGCCCTCTGGTGGCCGCTTCTGGGATGTCTCCTTTCTTCTTTGTCCTCCTGCGCCCTCTGGTGGCCACTCCTGGGATGCCTCCTTTCTTCTTTGTCCTCTCCGGCGCCCTCTGGTAGCCGCTTCTCGGATGTCTCCTTTCTTGTTTGTCCTCTCCTGGCCTCCTACGCCCTCTGGTGGCCGCTTCTCGGATGTCTCCTTTCTTGTTTGTCCTCTCCTGGCCTCCTGCGCCCTCTGGGGGCCGCTTCTGGGATGTCTCCTTTCTTCTTTGTCCTCTCCTGGCCTCCTGCGCCCTCTGGTGGCCGCTTCTGGGATGTCTCCTTTCTTCTTTGTCCTCTCCTGGCCTCCTGCGCCCTCTGGTGGCCGCTTCTGGGATGTCTCCTTTTTTCTTTGTCCTCCTGCGCCCTCTGGTGGCCACTCCTGGGATGCCTCCTTTCTTCTTTGTCCTCTCCTGCGCCCTCTGGTAGCCGCTTCTCGGATGTCTCCTTTCTTGTTTGTCCTCTCCTGGCCTCCTACGCCCTCTGGTGGCCGCTTCTCGGATGTCTCCTTTCTTGTTTGTCCTCTCCTGGCCTCCTGCGCCCTCTGGGGGCCGCTTCTGGGATGTCTCCTTTCTTCTTTGTCCTCTCCTGGCCTCCTGCGCCCTCTGGTGGCCGCTTCTGGGATGTCTCCTTTCTTCTTTGTCCTCTCCTGGCCTCCTGCGCCCTCTGGTGGCCGCTTCTGGGATGTCTCCTTTCTTCTTTGTCCTCCTGCGCCCTCTGGTGGCCACTCCTGGGATGCCTCCTTTCTTCTTTGTCCTCTCCTGCGCCCTCTGGTAGCCGCTTCTCGGATGTCTCCTTTCTTGTTTGTCCTCTCCTGGCCTCCTACGCCCTCTGGTGGCCGCTTCTCGGATGTCTCCTTTCTTGTTTGTCCTCTCCTGGCCTCCTGCGCCCTCTGGGGGCCGCTTCTGGGATGTCTCCTTTCTTCTTTGTCCTCTCCTGGCCTCCTGCGCCCTCTGGTGGCCGCTTCTGGGATGTCTCCTTTCTTCTTTGTCCTCTCCTGGCCTCCTGCGCCCTCTGGTGGCCGCTTCTGGGATGTCTCCTTTCTTCTTTGTCCTCCTGCGCCCTCTGGTGGCCACTCCTGGGATGCCTCCTTTCTTCTTTGTCCTCTCCTGCGCCCTCTGGTAGCCGCTTCTCGGATGTCTCCTTTCTTGTTTGTCCTCTCCTGGCCTCCTACGCCCTCTGGTGGCCGCTTCTCGGATGTCTCCTTTCTTGTTTGTCCTCTCCTGGCCTCCTGCGCCCTTCTGGGGGCCGCTTCTGGGATGTCTCCTTTCTTCTTTGTCCTCTCCTGGCCTCCTGCGCCCTCTGGTGGCCGCTTCTGGGATGTCTCCTTTCTTCTTTGTCCTCTCCTGGCCTCCTGCGCCCTCTGGTGGCCGCTTCTGGGATGTCTCCTTTCTTCTTTGTCCTCCTGCGCCCTCTGGTGGCCACTCCTGGGATGCCTCCTTTCTTCTTTGTCCTCTCCTGCGCCCTCTGGTAGCCGCTTCTCGGATGTCTCCTTTCTTGTTTGTCCTCTCCTGGCCTCCTACGCCCTCTGGTGGCCGCTTCTCGGATGTCTCCTTTCTTGTTTGTCCTCTCCTGGCCTCCTGCGCCCTCTGGGGGCCGCTTCTGGGATGTCTCCTTTCTTGTTTGTCCTCTCCTGGCCTCCTGCGCCCTCTGGTGGCCGCTTCTGGGATGTCTCCTTTCTTGTTTGTCCTCTCCTGGCCTCCTGCGCCCTCTGGTGGCCGCTTCTGGGATGTCTCCTTTCTTCTTTGTCCTCTCCTGGCCTCCTGCGCCCTCTGGTGGCCGCTTCTGGGATGTCTCCTTTCTTCTTTGTCCTCTCCTGGCCTCCTGCGCCCTCTGGTGGCCGCTTCTGGGATGCTTTGACTGCAGGTGTCGCTACCTTCAGTTGAGGCTCTGCTGTCAGCGGCAGCTCCCGGTGCACGGGCTGCGGGTCCTCTGCTCCGGGTGCACGGGCTGCGGGTCCTCTGCTCCGGGTGCGCGGGTCCTCTGCTCCGGGTGCACGGGCTGCGGGTCCTCTGCTCCGGGTGCACGGGCTGCGGGTCCTCTGCTCCGGGTGCACGGGCTGCGGGTCCTCTGCTCCGGGTGCGCGGGTCCTCTGCTCCGGGTGCGCGGGTCCTCTGCTCCGGGTGCGCGGGTCCTCTGCTCCGGGTGCACGGGCTGCGGGTCCTCTGCTCCGGGTGCACGGGCTGCGGGTCCTCTGCTCCGGGTGCGCGGGCTGCGGGTCCTCTGCTCCGGGTGCACGGGTCCTCTGCTCCGGGTGCACGGGCTGCGGGTCCTCTGCTCCGGGTGCACGGGTCCTCTGCTCCGGGTGCACGGGCTGCGGGTCCTCTGCTCCGGGTGCACGGGTCCTCTGCTCCGGGTGCACGGGTCCTCTGCTCCGGGTGCACGGGTCCTCTGCTCCGGGTGCACGGGTCCTCTGCTCCGGGTGCACGGGTCCTCTGCTCCGGGTGCACGGGTCCTCTGCTCCGGGTGCACGGGTCCTCTGCTCCGGGTGCGCGGGTCCTCTGCTCCGGGTGCGCGGGTTCTCTGCTCCGGGTGCGCGGGTCCTCTGCTCCGGGTGCACGGGCTGCGGGTCCTCTGCTCCGGGTGCACGGGCTGCGGGTCCTCTGCTCCGGGTGCACGGGCTGCGGGTCCTCTGCTCCGGGTGCACGGGCTGCGGGTCCTCTGCTCCGGGTGCACGGGCTGCGGGTCCTCTGCTCCGGGTGCACGGGCTGCGGGTCCTCTGCTCCGGGTGCACGGGCTGCGGGTCCTCTGCTCCGGGTGCACGGGCTGCGGGTCCTCTGCTCCGGGTGCACGGGTCCTCTGCTCCGGGTGCGCGGCTTCTCTGCTCCGGGTGCACGGGCTGCGGGTCCTCTGCTCCGGGTGCACGGGCTGCGGGTCCTCTGCTCCGGGTGCACGGGTCCTCTGCTCCGGGTGCGCGGCTTCTCTGCTCCGGGTGCACGGGCTGCGGGTCCTCTGCTCCGGGTGCGCGGGTTCTCTGCTCCGGGTGCGCGGGTTCTCTGCTCCGGGTGCACGGGTCCTCTGCTCCGGGTGCACGGGCTGCAGCTCCCGTGCTCGCCCCGCGCCCCCGCCGGTGATTGGCGGCCACAGATGGAGCTGCCGGTCGCACGCTCGGAGCTGGCCGGCCAGAGCTCTCCCGCTGCGGGCGGCTGCAGTCATGCTGTCCCGGAAGGGTCTGATCCCGGAGGAGTACGTGCTGAGCCCGCGCCTGGCCGAGGAGCTGCAGGAGCCCCGGTACCGGGCACAGGAGCGGCGGGCGCGATTTGTGGCCAAGAACGGGACGTGTAATGTGTCGCACAAGAACATCCGGGAGCAGGGCCGCTTCCTGCTGGACGTGTTCACCACGGTGGTGGACCTGCGATGGCGCCACACGCTGCTGATCTTCACCATGTCCTTCCTCTGCACCTGGCTGCTCTTCGGGATGGTCTGGTGGCTCATCGCCTTTGCCCATGGAGACTTGGACCTTCAGGATGGCGACTTTGTGCCCTGTGTGACCAGCGTCCAGTCCTTCACCGCCGCCTTTCTCTTCTCCATCGAGGTGCAGGTGACCATCGGTTTTGGGGGGCGGATGATCACGGAGGAGTGTCCTGCCGCCATCCTGGTCCTCATAGTCCAGAACATTGTGGGTCTGGTCATTAACGCCATCATGCTGGGTTGCATTTTCATGAAGACAGCGCAAGCGCACCGCCGCGCCGAGACTCTCATCTTCAGCAAGCACGCGGTCATCGCCCTGCGCAATGGTAAACTGTGCTTCATGTTACGGGTGGGCGACCTGCGCAAGAGCATGATCATCAGCGCCACCATCCGCATGCAGGTGGTCCGAAAGTCCAGCAGCGCAGAGGGCGAGGTGCAGCCCCTCCACCAGATCGACATCCAGATGGAGAATCCCATCAATACCAGCGGCATCTTCCTGGTGTCGCCACTCATCATCTGCCACACCATCACCAAGGACAGCCCGCTGTACGAACTGTCTGCCACCGACCTCACCCACCACCAGGACCTGGAGATCATCGTCATCCTGGAGGGGGTGGTGGAGACCACCGGGATCACCACCCAGGCCCGCACCTCCTACCTGGCGGATGAAATCCTGTGGGGTCAGCGCTTTGTGCCCATCATCTCAGAGGAGGACGGCCGCTACGCTGTGGACTACTCTAAGTTTGGGAACACGGTGAAGGTGCCCACCCCAACCTGTACGGCCCGACAACTGGAAGAGGACCCACAAGACCCCCGCTCCTTCTCCCCTAAAAGCATCGTCCGCAAAAGGAACATGTCTGTCAGGGTAAAGCCAAAGTTCACGCTGCTAGATGAGGAGCCGTCCTGACCCCGGGCCCCTCCATGGTTCTAGATCGGGGTCTTCTATGCAGTAATGACATCTCAGGAGCAGCAGAGCCGTGTGTGCAGGGACCACGCTGGTAGCGGGGGTGCACATCGCTGTGTGGCGTACTGCAGGTGAGTGGGGTCACATGGGGGGACCGCAAGTAAAACGTCACAAAAGTGGTAACTACTCATTTTTGCGCCTTGCTTGTCCCTATGGTGTATGTGGCCTCGGTCTCCTGCAGGACGCCGCGCAGAGCCCTCGTTACCCGTGTGCCGCCGTCTGCACCACCATTACTTCTTGCCTCAAACTTTGCTGGCCTGGTCTCCAGGATTCCTGTTGAGGGGGAGGACGGGGTTAAGTTTGTGCTATTTATACTCAGTGACTGCAGCGCGTCCTCGCCACTCTCTGAGGACACTTATCGCTGCCCGGGGGGGGAGGTTCTGCAGCAGCTGCCTCCATTCTTCATGTCCGATTGCTCAAGTTTTCTAATATTATTATAAAATGGAATCTGCTGATCGTAGACAATGGCGACTCCTCCATTATTATATATATATCGCCTTCACCTGTCAAGCGCCGTACACAGATTAAGAGGGTCATGTATAGTAGAGGAGGGGGTCACATAATAGAGGGGGTCACATTAGAGGAGAGGTCACATATAGTAGAGGTGGGTCACAATAGAAGAGGGGATCACATATAGTAGAGGGGGTCACATAGTAAAAGAGGGTTCACATAATAGAGGAGGGGGTCACAGTAGAGGCAGGGTCACATAATAGAGGTGGGAGGGTCACATCATAGAGGTGGGGGTCACAGTAGAGGTGGGTGTCACATAGTAGAGGCGGGGTTACATAATAGGAGGTGGGAGTAACATAGTAAAAGTGGGGTCACATAATAGAGGTGGGGGTCACATAATAGATGAGGGGGTCAGATAACGGAAGGGTCACATAGAAGTGGGTTCAAATAATAGAGGAGGAATCACATAGTAGAGGCAGAGTCACATAACGGAGGAGGGGGTCACATAGTAAAGGTGGGGTCACATAATAGAGGTTAAGTCACATATAGTAGAAGAGGGGTCACATAATAGAGGAGGGGTCACATAATAGAGGAGGGGTCACATAATAGAGGAGGGGTCACATAATAGATGACGGGGTCACAGAGGAAGGTTCACATAGTAGTGTTAAGGAGGGCCATAGGATCAAATACTTCGACACATAGGGGATTGTGGGAAATCATCGATGAAACGTATTATGTCACCTTGCATAGTTTGTTCAGATACATACATGTGACACAGATCAAAGATGGCCGCTACTTCCTGTCCTGTATAGCCTGCCCTGGTATGCGAGGAATGCAGGCATTGTCCAGATGTAAGAAGAATTACCATATAAGGAGACGGCCCACTGGCCAACTTCATGGACCAGCCCACCGATGATGTCATGGATCCGCCCACCGATGTCATCACTGATCCGGCCACTAATTATGTCCCAAACCAACCCACTAATCAGCCCATGAACTAATCCATTGCCCAACCAGCTGACCAATAGGCATATCCGAGCATGTCTACTATAGAGCTAACCATGCCCCGTACCATTGTTTATATAAGTCGGTGCTCTGTTGTAGTTGTGCCATTCTCTGATCAAGGAGAGATTCACTTCCGACTGTCTAGTGTCATTCTTTTGTGCATGCACTTGATCCATACTAATTAGGTCAGGAGCAGGTAACTAGTGAACATTTCAAAGTGTTGAACCCTAACATTTTGGCGCCCAACATGGGGCTACCAGAGGAGACTTCCTAAACCATGAGGACTGGTGATTGGAACAGCATGACGCGCTGGACATCCTGAGCCAGGACACTGATCACCTCTTCACAAGAACATGGTAAGTCTGCTGATTTTGATAATCTCTAGTATTTCCTGTGTCTCTCGGGGTATGCTGCGCTGATTGAGAGGCTAGGTGCAGAGCCAGGTACAGAGACCAGGTAGAGGCCAGGTGAGGAGCTAGGTACAGAGCCCAGGTAAAGGCTAGGTGCGGAGCCCAGGTACAGAAGCAGAGGCAGGTACAGAGCCCAGGTAAAGGCTAGGTGCGGAGCCCAGGTACAGAAGCAGAGGCAGGTACAGAGCCCAGGTAGAGACTAGGTGCGGAGCCAGGTACAGAAGCAGAGGCAGGTACAGAGCCCAGGTAAAGGCTAGGTGCGGAGCCCGGGTACAGAAGCAGAGTAAGGTACAGAGCCCAGGTAAAGGCTAGGTGCGGAGCCCGGGTACAGAAGCAGGTGCAGAGGCAGGTACAGAGCCCAGGTAAATGCTAGGTGCGGAGCCCAGGTACAGAAGCAAAGGCAGGTACAGAGCCCAGGTAAAGGCTAGGTGCGGAGCCCAGGTACAGAAGCAGAGGCAGGTACAGAGCCCAGGTAAAGGCTAGGTGCGGAGCTAGGTACAGAGCCCAGGTAGAGACTAGGTGTGGAGCCCAGGTACAGAGCCCAGGTAAAGGCTAGGTGCGGAGCCCAGGTACAGAAGCAGAGTAAGGTACAGAGCCCAGGTAAAGGCTAGGTGCGGAGCCCAGGTACAGAAGCAGAGTAAGGTACAGAGCCCAGGTAAAGGCTAGGTGCGGAGCCCGGGTACAGAAGCAGGTGCAGAGGCAGGTACAGAGCCCAGGTAAATGCTAGGTGCGGAGCCCAGGTACAGAAGCAGAGGCAGGTACAGAGCCCAGGTAAAGGCTAGGTGCGGAGCCCAGGTACAGAAGCAAAGGAAGGTACAGAGCCCAGGTAAAGGCTAGGTGCGGAGCCCAGGTACAGAAGCAGAGGCAGGTACAGAGCCCAGGTAAAGGCTAGGTGCGGAGCCCAGGTACAGAAGCAGAGGCAGGTACAGAGCCCAGGTAGAGACTAGGTGCGGAGCCAGGTACAGAAGCAGAGGCAGGTACAGAGCCCAGGTAAAGGCTAGGTGCGGAGCCCGGGTACAGAAGCAGAGTAAGGTACAGAGCCCAGGTAAAGGCTAGGTGCGGAGCCCGGGTACAGAAGCAGGTGCAGAGGCAGGTACAGAGCCCAGGTAAATGCTAGGTGCGGAGCCCAGGTACAGAAGCAAAGGCAGGTACAGAGCCCAGGTAAAGGCTAGGTGCGGAGCTAGGTACAGAGCCCAGGTAAAGGCTAGGTATAAAGCCCAGGAAGAAGCTTGATTTTTTGAGGTATAGAACGAAGTGCAGGGAAGGAGTCTTGCGAGGATAATTTGCATATTCCCAGTGCCTTCTGGGATAAGTGAAGAGTCACCGCGAGCTCAAGGAGAACCGGGTTTTGGCCGTTACAGCCGGAAGGAAGACTTCTGAAAACCGTGCGCCTAGCGGCGCGCGAATTTTAGCCTGTCTTCTTCATTGTGAGCGTGAGTGAGCAAAGTATGAGCAAAAGTAAGTGTGAGTAGAATTGTTTGTATTTAATTGTTTAATTACTTAACATTTGTTTAGTGCTATCCCCATTAGAAAATGTGCTCCACTATTGCTAATGCGATCCAGTGAACATCTTGTCTCATGTATGCAGTCCTTGAAAAGCCGTTCGAGGGTGCATACTGTTGTTGGAGGGTGCATACTGTTGTTGGAGGGTGCATACTGTTGTTGGAGGGTGCATACTGTTGTTGGAGGGTGCATACTGTTGTTGGAGGGTGCATACTGTTGTTGGAGGGTGCATACTGTTGTTGGAGGGTGCATACTGTTGTTGGAGGGTGCATACTGTTGTTGGAGGGTGCATACTGTTGTTGGAGGGTGCATACTGTTGTTGGAGGGTGCATACTGCTGTTGGAGGGTGCATACTGTTGTTGGAGGGTGCATACTGCTGTTGGAGGGTGCATACTGCTGTTGGAGGGTGCATACTGCTGTTGGAGGGTGCATACTGCTGTTGGAGGGTCCATACTGCTGTTGGAGGGTGCATACTGCTGTTGGAGGGTGCATACTGCTGTTGGAGGGTGCATACTGTTGTTGGAGGGTGCATACTGTTGTTGGAGGGTGCATACTGTTGTTGGAGATGTGAGCAAGTTGCACATTTGGAAGCCCAGATACTGGATGTAAATGAGCAGCTGGCAACTCTGAGATGCATTAGCAATATGGAAAGGAGTGTGCTGCTCACTGAGCAGCAGCTTGCTGGGTCAGATGTGGGGGAGGATCGTAGTAGGGAGCGGCAGGACGGTGAGGTAGGTAGCTGGGTGACAGTTAGAAAGGGGGGTAAAGGGAAAAGTGCTAGGAAGGCTAGTCCTGAACTGACACACCCCAATAGGTTTGCAAACTTGGCAGATGAGGGGGATGTCATTACAGGGGTAGCATTGCTGCAGCAAGGCATGACCTCTGAACGCCAGAGGAGTGTCTGCTCCAGTAAGGGGGGGAATAGGAGTGCAGGGCAGGCAAGACAGGTACTGGTAGTGGGGGACTCAATTATTAAGGGGACAGATAGGGCAATCTGTCACAAAGACAGGGATCGCCGAACAATGTGTTGTCTTCCTGGCGCTCGAGTTCGGCACATCGCTGATCGGGTTGACAGATTACTGGGAGGGGCTGGGGAGGACCCATCGGTCATTGTACACATTGGCACAAATGACAAAGTTAGAGGTAGGTGGAAGGTCCTTAAAGATGATTTCAGGGAATTAGGTTGTAAGCTTAAAGCATGGACCTCAAAGGTGGTATTTTCGGAAATACTACCTGTGCCACGAGCCACACCAGAGAGGCAAAGAGAGATCAGGGAGGTTAACAGGTGGCTCAGGAATTGGTGTAGGAAAGAGGGTTTTGGGTTCCTGGAGAATTGAGCCGACTTTTCAGTTGGCTACAGATTCTATGCTAGGGATGGGCTGCATCTTAATGGGGAGGGTGCAGCTCTGCTGGGGCAGAAAATGGCTAGAAGGTTGGAGGAGTGTTTAAACTAGGAATGGGGGGCGAGGGTATTCACTTTATAGAAGGGGAATGTAGTGCAGATAGTGACCAGGGCACAAGTAATGAAATTGGGGGTGGTACGGGGGGGAAGGGTTAGGACAGTTAATACAGTAAGCAGGAATACAGGTACAGAGTCATACGTAACGTGCATGTACACTAATGCCCGAAGCCTCACAAATAAGGTGGAGGAATTAGAATTAATATTGTTGGAAGAAAATGATGATATAGTGGGGATATCAGAGACATGGCTGGATGAGAGCTATGACTGGGCTGTTACTTTACAGGGTTATAGCCTATTCAGGAATGACCGTACAAATAAGCGAGGGGGAGGTGTGTGTCTATATGTAACATCATCCTTACAACCCATCCTGCGTGACAACATATGTGAGGGTACTGAGAATGTAGAGTCCCTATGGGTGGAGATAAGGGGGGGGGAATGAATAATAAAATACTGATAGGGGTGTGTTATAAGACGCCGAATATTATGGAAGAGGTAGAGAATCTCCTCATAAAGCAAATTGATAAAGCACCGAGTCTCGGAGAGGTAATTATTATGGGGGACTTTAACTATCCTGATATAAATTGGGGAACAGAAACTTGCAGTTCCAGCAAAGGAAATAGATTTTTGATAACAATGAAAGATAATTACCTTTCACAAATGGTCCAGGACCCCACAAGAGGGGGAGCACTACTAGACCTTGTACTAACCAATAGGCCAGACCGCATATCAAATATACAAGTTGGGGGTTACTTGGGGAATAGTGATCACAAAATAATAAGTTTTCATGTATTCTTTAGTAAGATGTGTAGTAGAGGGGCTACAAGGACACTAAACTTCAGGAAAGCAAATTTTAAACGGTTGAGAGATGACCTTAGTGCAATAAACTGGGATGATGTACTAAGTAATAAAAGTACACAAAGCAAATGGGAGACTTTTATGAGCATCCTGAATAGGGCTTGTGCAGAAAATATACCCTATGGGAACAAACATGCTAGAAATAGGAGGAAACCCCTATGGCTAAATAGAGCTGTAAGGGAAGCAATAAAAGAAAAACAGAAAGCCTTAAAAGAATTAAAGAGGGTAGGTAGTGATGAGGCATTATATAATTATAGAAAATTAAATAAAATATGTAAAAAGCAAATTAAGTTAGCTAAGTTTGAGACAGAGAGACTCATTGCGAGAGAAAGTAAAAATAATCCTAAAATATTCTTTAACTACATAAACAGTAAAAAACTGAAAAGCGATAGTGTTGGCCCCCTTAAAAATAGTCTTGGTGAAATGGTGGAAGGGGATGAGGGTAAAGCCAACCTGCTGAATGAATTTTTTTCTACGGTTTTTATACAAGAAAATGCCATGGCAGATGACATGACCAGTGATGCCATAAATTCACCCTTGAATATTACCTGCTTAACCCAGCAGGAAGTACGCCGCCGCCTCGAAATCACTAAGGTTGACAAATCTCCGGGCCCGGATGGCTACACCCCAGAGTACTACAGGAATTGAGTTCTGTGATAGATAGACCATTATTTTTAATCTTCTCAGATTCCTTAATAACAGGGTCGGTACCGCAGGACTGGCGCATAGCAAATGTGGTGCCAATATTCAAAAAGGGGACAAAAACTGAGCCGGGAAATTATAGGCCGGTAAGTTTAACCTCTACGGTTGGTAAAATCCTTGAGGGTTTCTTGAGAGATGCTATACTGGAGTATCTCAAGAAAAATACCCTTATGACAGAGTATCAACATGGGTTTATGAGGGATCGATCCTGTCAAACAAATTTGATCAGCTTCTATGAAGAGGTAAGTTCAAGCCTGGACCAGGGAAATGCAGTGGATGTTGTGTATATGGACTTTTCAAAAGCTTTTGATACGGTGCCACACAAAAGGTTGGTACATAAAATGAGAATAATGGGGATAGGGGAAAATATGTGTAACTGGGTTAAAAACTGGCTCAGTGATAGGAAACAAAGGGTGGTTATTAATGGTACGTACTCGGACTGGGTCTCAGTTAATAGTGGGGTACCACAGGGGTCAGTATTGGGCCCACTTCTTTTCAACATATTTATAAATGACCTTGTTGGGGGCATGCGGAGTAGAATTTCAATATTTGCAGATGATACTAAACTTTGCAGAGTAATCAATACAGAGGAGGATAATTTTATATTACAGGGAGATTTATGTAAATTGGAGGATTGGGCTGAGAAGTGGCAATTGAAGTTTAATGTAGATAAATGTAAGGTCATGCACTTGGGTAGAGGAAATAACATTTATGATTATGTACTTAATTGTAGAACACTGGGTAAAACAGACACAGAAAAAGACTTGGGTGTATGGGGGGATGGTAAACTTCACTTTAGTGGCCAGTGTCAGGCAGCTGCTGCCAGGGCTAATAAAATAATGGGATGTATTAAAAGAGGTATAAGTGTTCATGAAAAAAATATAGTTCTACCTCTGTACAAGTCACTAGTGCGACCGCACTTATATACTGTGTACAATTCTGCTCACCGATATATAAGAAGGACATAGCTGAACTGGAGAGGGTGCAGAGAAGACCACCAAGATTATTAGAGGAATGGGGGCTGCAATACCAAGACAGGAAAAACGAAGGCTTAGGGGGGATCTAATCACAATGTATAAATATATGAGGGGACAGTACAGAGACCTTTCCAAAGATCTTTTTACACCTAGGCCTGCGACTGGAACACGGGGGCATCCGCTACGTCTTGAGGAAAGAAGGTTTAATCATAATCACAGACGAGGATTCTTTACTGTACGAGCAGTGAGACTATGGAACTCTCTGCCGCATGATGTTGTAATGAGTGATTCACTACTAACATTAAGCAGAGCCTGGATGCCTTTCCTGAAAAATGTAATATTACCAGTTATGTATATTAGATTTTATGAGAGGGTATTGATCCAGGGAACTAGTCTGATTGCCGGATGTGGACGAAGGAAGGACATTTTTTCCCCATTGGAACTTGTTTGCTACATTGGGGGTTTTTTTGCCTTCCTCTGGATCAACATGTTAGGCTACGGGGTGAACTAGATGGACTTAGAGTCTCCCTTCAACCTTAAAAACTATGATACTATGATACTATGATACGTAAATCTGACTCATTTGAAGTAAGTTGTCTTGGGGCTAAAGAGCGCTGGATGTGACTTGGCCGGTGTAGACTCCTTGTAGCCAGAAGTGACACTGGAGGTGTTTATATTGTACATGGAAATCCGGGGGGTCCCTGTGGTGAGACAGGGACAGACTGAAGGCGTTTTGCTGCAGTCTCCTCCGTATACAAGCTGTAAGTCATCTCTTCTGTCTTTTTGTTTGTCAGATAATGTAAAGAAATTGATTGCAAAAGAATGTTGGGTGTTCAGTTAAAATAGTGGCAAAAGCACATGGTATGTTCGAATCTAAAATAGCTGCTAAAGCATGTTGTCATGTTAAAACTCTTAAGGTCCCTTCTACCACCCCCCACCCCCCACCCCAGAGATGATTGTAACTATGGCGACTGTATCTGATCAGCCTGAGATTGTAGTATTTACGTCCAGGGGGATGGAGCATCTGGAGGCAAAGTCGTCCGCACAAAGAGATTTCCTTTGTTCTCTTAAGTGAGAAAACTATTAACACAGTTTTTAGGTGTCACGCTAATGCTAGAAAAATGAAAAGCAGATTGTTGGAATCCCAGTGAAACGCTGAACGCAGAGCCCCGTTATTGCTGCTATCCCAACAAATGGGTATTGGCCAAAAAATCATGCTAGATGCGTTGTGTTTGGGATCTCTGCGAATGAAAAATCGATATATATATATAAAATATGACGCTAATATCTCTCACCTGTGTGGCCCAGGGGCAAAAATGTGCAAAAAACTAGAATTACCTAGTTTTTCTTAAGTGCTTGGCACAGCGCACAAGATATCGTAAAATGAGGTCACAGAGGGGAGGGTAACCTGAGGTCATAAAAGTGACAAGCCCATTTTTGGACTTTGTGAGTACTAGAGGGCGTACCTAAGTGGTGGTGCTGGCCGTTTGTTTACCATCTTCTTCTCGAGACCCTCCCTCCCTCCCTCCCGAAATTCGGACGTCACATCTATGGCAGGAGTTTAGTAAGTTTCATGTTTATTCCTTTTATTTTTATGTAATTGTCTACATTGTGTATATGTATTGTCCCCTTTTGTAATATCTTGTATATTTTATAAACACTGCCTATGTTAGGGTAAAATGTATAGCAGAGAACAATAGAAGAAAATTGGGTTTTTATCAGCCGCACCAATGATCACTTCTCAGGTATTCAGATTAATGGATCTTTTATTTTGCACAGGTCTACGCGTTTCTGGAGTCTCAGCTCCCTTCCTCAGGACCATCAGGCATAAGAACACATCAAATATCATGTTCTTATGCCTGATGGTCCTGAGGAAGGGAGCTGAGACTCCAGAAACGCGTAGACCTGTGCAAAATAAAAGATCCATTAATCTGAATACCTGAGAAGTGATCATTGGCGCGGCTGATAAAAACCCGATTTTCTTTTATTGTTCTCTGTTATCTGCCGTTTGGGTTACTGCTGCCGTGATCCCAGTTTTCCATGCCTATATAGTAGTTGTGACTTTCACAACTTCATTTGGTGAGTATTACTGCTCCCTGTGTTTACCCCCTGTGTTATTGGGGTAAAACCCTATTGCGCTTCTTTTCCACAGCTCTCTACTCATAGGGTAAAATGTATGAAATTTAATAGCTTTGTTCCTCCTGCTCTATATAAGAATCCGAACCTGAAGAGCCTTTTGCTATCTGTAACGGGTGTCCGGACTACCTGTAGACATCCGGTGGTGGCAACGAAATTATTGTTGTGTAGAATTATTGGAGTGCTACCATTAAGGGTACGCTCACACGAGTGTGAAAATCGGACGAGTGCAATGCGAGAAATTCTCGCATTGCACTCTGACCAATGTTAGGCAATGAGGTTGAGCTGTTGGTCAGCTTTTCTCGCATCCAGATTCTGGATGCGAAAAAAGCGGCAGCATGCTGCGATTGTCTGCGAGAGCCGTATCTCTCGCACCCATTCAAGTGAATGGATGCGAGAGATACATCGGACTGCACTCGGATGTTATCCCAGTGCAGTGCGATCTACGCACAGGCTGACAGTGGAGGAGATGGGAGGATTAACCCCTCCCTCTCCTCCGCAGCGCCTGCATTCAGCTTCACAGCTGTGACCCGATCGTAAGATCGGGTTACAGTCGCATGACACCCGGCTCACGCTCGCAGCAGAGCCTGAGCCGGGGGACATTAGCATATCGCATCCGATGCTCTCGCATTGGATGCCATACGCTCGTGTGAGTCCAGCCTTAAGGGTACTATGGTATATATATATATATATATTCCATTAGCGGGAATCGGTGATATATAAATTACCCATGCTGGGAGACCTTCAATAATTGACATTAGTAGTTTAGCAGCCTTATTTATTGTCCAGCAGTACCAAAATTAACCTGACCATAAGGGGGCGCTAGAGAGCAGTCTGATTGTGACAAATTGGTGAACAGCGGGTGGATCTTATGAGACCCCCACCCGTCTGGTCATGACATGTGTTGTGTTCAAATCCAAAATGGTGGCTGAAGCACATGGTATGTTCAAATCTAAAATGGCTGCTAAAGCATGTCTTGGGTTAAAATCCAAAATGATGGCCTGAGCATGTAGTGTGTTCAAATAAAAAATGGCTGCCAAAGCATGTGGTTGTTGAAATCTAAGATGGTGGCCAAAGCATGGTTAAGACAAAGACAAGAAGTGAGTTGGGGACTGAATAACATATGAAGTATTAGTAAAAGTTTGTAGTACTAAGTACTTGAGTATTGAATGAATGATTAAGTACTGAAACTGCTGAAGATGGGCGTATTCCCTTGTTCAGACAAGCCCAATATGCAGGGAGGATTGAGGACTGGCAAATTGCAAACGTAAAGTGAGAAAAAAAGAGAAAAAAAGGAGCCAGCACGATCTGAAATTGGCATGCATCATATAAAAAGTGAAAATTCACAGATTTATTCCAACTGTACTATAATAAAAAAAATGAGATTTTTAGCAAATAATTGATCAATTCTTTGAGCCACCCCTGCCAACGTCACGGCAAATCTCAATAGGGGGGTCCTACTCTATATTCTGTATTTCATGTGCCATGCGGCCTCCTAGATAAAGTTAAAAGCAGAACCATAATGGAGCACACATACCTGTAACCTGTATATAGCCGCTTCCATGTTGCAAAAAAGGCACTTGTGGATAGAGACCAGCCCAGGTCCCGGCATGTGAAGCAAGCCCTACACATACCAGGACTATATCAGAAATGACCCTCCCAGTGCCAGACAGCAACCATTGATAAAGGCAGACCAGATCCAAGAATGGTGCTTAATTAGCATTGCCTGTGGAAAGGGTGAGGCAACTGAATCTGAACAGCTACCAACAGGAGGAATACATTGCAAACCAAAATCAGGCGTGCACATGAAATACAGAATATAGAGTAGGACCCCCCTATTGAGATTTGCCGTGACGTTGGCAGGGGTGGCTCAAAGAATTGATCAATTATTTGCTAAAAATCTCATTTATATTACAGTACAGTTGGAATAAATCTGTGAATTTGCACTTTTTATATGATGCATGCCATTTTCAGATCGTGCTGGCTCCCCTCTCTAAACGTAAAGTGAGGTAGATGACTGTGAGGAAACTGCACATATTGATGGAGTAATGATTGGGAGTCGGGACAGTCATAAAGAGAATATCTGATAAGTGGGAAATTGGAGGAGATGAGTGATTGCAGTGCGAGGCTCAGGGATCAATATGTTGAATTCCATTGCAGGATTGGAGAGGATAGATTAAAGAAAGCAATAAAAGAACAGCCTTAAATAAACGTACCTTAGAGGACGATGTGATGAGAAAAACAGAAATATTTATATTTTTCCATTTGTGGATGGATTGAATTGATCTGAGAGACGCATGTTGTAACACAGCTTTTGAAATTGTGCCCAGAGACCCTTTTGCATTTGGCTAAGAGGGAGGAGAAAATTCAACCTTCCCAAAACTCATGGAGCAGGATTCAAACGGAGAGCTCAGCTGACTGATGAAGGACAAAGGACCGTGTCACCTTACAGGGAGGGAAAGCAGGCCCCACCAAAATGACTGAAAGCACATGGTCCTATTGTTTGCCATCAAAGAAAAAAAAGTGTCTTATAAATAGTTTTCCCTACATTAATCCAGAGGTTGTGTTGTTTTACTTATAATAATCTTTAAGAATATTGTAGTTTATTAATAATTTTAATAATTTAGTATAAAGTATGTGGATAATGTATGGCATTCTGGCTTTATGATATTTAATGTCTTGAATCATCCATTTTGTTTTTGCTGCATCTCTTGTATCAGAGCCATTTCTGTTGTTCGATCCAAGTTTGAAAAAGCCACAGAAATAGTTTTCCATTATAAAGTTACACATAACACAATATTTATAGTGTTCTCAGTTATAATCCAGACACAATGTGACTTTCTCATGCCCCAAATTTAGAACTCCGGTGATGGATTCAGAAAGGGAAAAAGATGATGTGGAAAGTCACAGTCACTTATTTTAAGTTTTTAAGTAGTTCACCAATATTAAGTTTTCTTTATATATTCATCTCTAACGGAGGATGCAGTGGATATAATATATACATCTCATGATTGCTCTGATGTAAAAAGAAATGGCAGGGCTTGAACATGTCTCAGATGAACCCATTGTTAATGCAGATTTTGAGTTTTTCAGTAGATGGATCCAGATACCAAGATGCTGGTTGATTCTACATTGGATATTCTGAGGTTACACAACATGAGGTAATAAAAGCTGAACCACTCCCTCCTCTCCCATCGGAATAGGAGAAAGAGATGAAGATTTGCAATCATTGTGGTTTGTAGAGCGGAGGGGGGTAAGATGGTCAAATGTGGATATAGGCAGCAGATCTTTTCTAATGTGACACGATAAACCTATAAAGATCATAGAGTGCATATGAGCCCAGGTGAAGGCTCTCCTGTTATCAAATAAGCCCGGTATAGTAAAGATAAAGCTCATATCTGAGCTGACTGATGGAGCCGGTGACTGATGGAGATGTTCACACAGATGCAGCTGACAAGGAAGCAGTGAACAGGTCTAGAGTTGAGAGCCTTTTACCAATGTAGACCAGTACCTCGGTGGCACCTGTCACTTTCGTGACATTTGTCACTTTGTGTTCTTAAATCCCTACAGGAACAAGCGATTCAGCAAGGAACGGAGTGTGAGACGCAGGGAGACGCATGACTGAGGAAGGTCTGTGGACAAACAGTGGTAAGCTTTCTCTGCCATGAGCGCTCTACTCAGTGAGTGTCCAGGTAACCCGTGGACGAATACATCTGACAAATACCGTTATAAGTGTGGTGGTAGACAAGGTATGGGTGGCCCCAGGGTTCAGTACACAGGTGGGCAGAGTAAGATGTGTGCTTAATACAAGGTAGAAAAACTGTAAAGACCTCACAGAAACACCCCCTCATCCACTCTACTGCTCCGGAGATTGCAGATTACTCATATACATCTACCATGTGTAGGTTTATGAGATTGTGCGTTTTGTGTGAATTTCTTTCCAGGCTTGATCTGAGGTGTATACAGTGCAAAAAACGTTACTGCTGAAAACCTCATGGTGCTGGTGGTCTGTAAAAATGGAGTTCCTAAAAGCGGTAAAAGTGCATATTCTATAGCAGAGGTCAGTATAGAGATATTACAGTATCTGGGGATTAGCGGCTTTCCACACTCCTCACCCTCCACAGAGCAGAGGGAAGGTGGAAAGGCTGAATGGGGCATTAACATGTAACTATCCAGAAGATAATGGAGGATGCTGGAAACCATGTAACAAATGGTCATTTTCTTAATAAATAGATCTCCAGATAAGATACTTTTTGGTTTAGCACCTAGAATATGATTATATTTCCCACAGATACTTCAGATACAGTGTGATATCCTGACCAGTGATGTACGAGCCGTATACAACTGCCCATACAGTGTGATAGACGTGTATTCTCCAATTCCAGATCCTAAATCAGTGTCAGGAGCGCGTGGTCTCCAGCCAGGAGACTGGGTGATCTTAAAAACAGACATGAGCCAAGATTAGATGGGCTGATCCAGCTTTTCCCAACCAGAGAAACTTCCATGAAGCTTTAGGGAAACCCCCATCTGGACACAACAGCCACTGTAAAGAGTCACATCACCAGCTGAATGAGGGTCACAACACACATAGTGCTGGACTATCTCACATAGGACCTTATGGGAAATTTCTAGATTGGGGCTGATATACAGGAAATAGCAAAAATAAGAGAGAGAGTTACAGGAACACTACACAAATAAGGACTCATGGTGGGAAAAACATTGGCTGACCTGAACCAGCTCATTAGTTCAAGGGTGTAAGTGACGTTTTAAGGAAAACACAAACTGGTATTGTGTTATTTGTTGGTATCTGTGTTATTGAAGGTGATCGGATCCATGTGTAAGGGAAAATCCTGTCAAAGAACTCCTGGTGGTAGATTATGGACCCGAGACCAGAAGAGATCCATTAGTGTTGTGATACAATTATGTGTATTCAGGTAGGGAACTGATAGTGTGCTCCTATATACCTCCTGATATACCAATAATTGGTCACGGAAGGGGGGAATGTGAGAGAATAGATTCCATTTTGTTCTTATGGCTTCCATCTTGTCCTGTAGCTAACAATGTCATAGGGTTCAGCTAACACTGATGAGCGTGAAGTCTCACATTTCTGCTTACGCCCCTATTGTTTCTATTGGTGGGTGCATATTTCAGATAGACTAGGCCCTTGCATGTGTGTGCCATACTATTCTGTACTTTTCCACAGGAGCTCAACAGCTGTGATTCCCAGGTAAGGGGTGGTCACATTCTGGTAAAAAAACACTGCACAAGGCTCCCAAAATGGGCCGACCGGTGCAGCTGAGATTGGGACAACAATATACACTGCTCAAAAAAAGGCAACACTCAAATAACACATCCGAGATCTGAATAAATGAAATATTCTCATTGAATACTTTGTTCTGTGCAAAGCTGAATGTGCTGACAACAAAATCACACAAAAATCATCAATGGAAATCAAATGTTTTAACCAATGGAGGCCTGGATTTGAAGACACACAGAAAATGAAAGTGGAAACAAGTCAAAATAAAGCTCAATATTGTGTGCGGCCTCCATGTGTCTGTATGACCTCCCTACAACGCCTGGGCATGCTCCTGATGAGGCTCAGTATTGTGTGTGGCCTCCACATGCCTGTATGACCTCCCTACAACGCCTGGGCATCCTCCTGATGCGTTTACGGATGGGCTCCTGAGGTATATCCTCCCAGACCTGGACTAAAGCATCTGCCAACTCCTGGACAGTCTGTGATGCAACGTGATGTTGGTGGATGGAGCGAGACGTGATGTCCCAGATGTGCTCAATCGGATTCAGGTCTGGGGAATGGGCAGGTCAGTCCATAGCTTCAATGCCTTCATCTTGCAGGAACTGCTGACATTACAGCCACATGAGGTCTGGCATTGTCCTGCATTAGGAGTTACCCAGGGCCAACCGCACCAGCATATGGTCTCACAAGGGGTTTGAGGATCTCATATCTGTACCTAATGGCAGTCAGGCTACCTCTGGTGAGCACATGGAGGGGTCTGCGGGCCTCTAAAGAAATGCCACCCCATTACTGACCCACTGCCAAACCGGTCATGCTGAAGGATGTTGGAGGCAGCAGATTACCCTCCATGGCGTCTCCAGACTCTGTCACATTTGTCACATGTGCTCAGTGTGAACCTGCTTTCATCTGTGAAGAGGACAGGGTGCCAGCGGCGAATTTGCCAATCCTGGTGTCCTGTGGCAAATGCCAAGCGTCCTGCACGGTGTGGAGCAGTGAGCACAACCCCCATCTGTGGGTGTCTGGACCTCATGCCATCCTTTATGGCGGTTGTGCTGGTTGCACCCATCTCAATATGTTTAAACTAGCAGACATGAAGGGATGGCAGAGATGGCTAGCCCAGATAGGCATTGTTATCCTTGTCTTAATTATTGCAGCTGCTGTTGTTTCTAGTGTTTTTCCCTGTGTAAAGAAAATGATTGAGAAAGGAATAGAACCCTCAGTTCCCACTTTCCTAGCTCAGGAGGCTGGATATTCTATAGATAAGGGATCAATAGGCCTCCTTCAGTATTTCACAGCCCCCAACTAGGCAGTCAGAGAAGGGCGAGTACATCAGACTAATTGACAGTCTGCACCAAGAGGGTCAGAGGCTTCGCATTGCTAGTCTAACCGGCAGCATGAAAATAGAGTTATCAATGAGCATTAGAGCTGATGTGTTGGGGGACCATGGTAGGGTCAAAAGGTTAATAAAGTATTTAGGGGGGACTGTTGAGGCGGGCCATTGGATCAAATACTTAATTAACCTCGACACATAGGGGATTGTGGGAAATCACCAATGAAACGTATTATTTCACCTTACATAGTTTTTTCAGACACATACACGTGATTAAAGATGGCGGCCACTTCCTGTCCTCTATACCCTGCCCTGGTATGCGAGGATTGTCCAGATGTAAGAATTGCCATATAAGGCTGGAGTCACATTAGCGTATGGCATCTGATGTGACAGCATCGGATGCAATATGCTAATGACCCCTGGGCTCAGGCACTGCTGTGGGCGCGAGCCGAGTGTCATGCGACTGTGACCGGATTTTGCGTTCAGGTCACAGCTTGAAGCTAAGGGCGGGCGCAGCAGAGGAGAGGGAGGGGTTAATCCCCCCATCTCCTCCATTATCAGCCTGTGCGTATATCGCACTGCGTGGGGATAACATCCGAGTGCAGTCCGATGTTTCTCTCGCACCCATTCACTTGAATGGGTGCTAGTGATACGGCTCTCGCAGAAAATCGCAGCATGTTGCGACTTTTCTCACATCCAACTATCTGCTCTCCCTCATTGACCAACATTGGTCAGAGTGCAATGCCAGATTTTCTCGCATTGCATTCGTCCGTTTTTAACGCTCATGTGAGCGTACCCTAAGGAGAAGACCCACCAACCTCATGGACCAGCCCAATGATGTAGTCACGGATCCACCCACCGATGTCATCACTGATCCGCCCACCAATGACATCCCGGACCAACTCACTGATCGGACCATGGACTGACCCACTGTCCAACTCACTGACCAATAGGCATGTCCGAGCATGCCCACTCTAGAGCTAACCATGCCCCGTACCAATGTTTATATAAGTTGATGCTGTTACGGTTCAGGGTTCTCCTGGGCCTTGAACTGCTCCTGCCCTGTCCTCATCCCCTGTGGTGCTGTTGGCTGACTCCCCTGCGCCACCTGTTCGCTGCTCCAGGTGCCTGGCTACTAGGCCCCTGGTGTCCAGGGTCTTTGTTCGTTCTGAGGCTAAGTACCTGTTTTGCCCTACTGCACATGTGTGGGTTCCCGTTGCCTTTCCTGGCTATAAGTGTGGGAATCCCATTACTGCGCATGTGCGTGATGTCACCAATCACGCGGCAGCCGCTGATTGGCCGTTGATGACGTCAGCAGTGACTTGGTGGCCGCTGATTGGCCATCAACGTCATTGGTGATGTGGCGATCCCTGAGTGGCCGCGGCTTAGTCTATAAAAGACCCTGGGCGACGCCCATGGCTGTGTGAGCATCATTCTGTTTCTGTGGCACAGAGTAGTGCAGCCATATAGCGGCCATTGTGCCAAAAAGGTCCTGTAGTGCCTGTGACGGCTAAATGTGATGCACATTTGTGATGCGAGGCACAGCCAGGGCCAGTTATCCTGCTTCCACCCTACCATTCCAGTCGTACTGTGGCAGCTCAGTGAAGCTAACTGAGCTACGCATACTGTCCCGGTGTGCCCCCTACGCACACGGTCAATCTCCTGCATAACTCCCAGTGCTGTTAACAGGAGAGGTCCAGTACTCAGTGGTGTGCTGCTAACACCACCGATTGTGTTTTTTATTTTCTTGTCCCTCTGAAGTTGTGCTGTCTGGCCACTTGTCCATCTGTGGCTGTGCCATCTGGCCAGAGGACCTTGTGAAACATTAGAGCTGTTATTAGTTTGGCTCTAACCGTCCTCCCGCGTAACAATACACCCGCACCAAATGTCCTCCGGACGTACGACTTCAGAGGTACATCCAACAACTGGAGGCTCGGCTTTCTGCAGTTGAGCAGTCCTCTCCAGTTGTGGATGTATGAAGCCCCTCTCACCTGCAGCTCGCCTCAAGGTCTTCACGTGCTGGAACTCTTCTGGCCACAGGTAGGTCAGGTTAACTTTAATGGGAATCGTGACGCCACTCTCGGTAATTGCGGTCAGAGTGACCGCCTCTGCAGTTTAGGGAGCTTCTGGGGCTGATGGTAAATGCAGTCTGATGTTATGGCCTCCCGAGAATGAGGCTGGCCCCAGGGGCTCGGTGTAAGTGTGTAGTACCACAGGTCGCAGAAGAACTCACACAGACAACAATGTCTTTCAGGGTTTTTACTCACTTTTCTGATGGTAACGTGACAACACGGGCGATGCTATGATGAACCAGGTGGAACCCGTATCCTTTAGGCTGATCCAGGGGTGACTGCTGACTCTCCTTCCTAGCCCTTCTTGTTTGGGGTGACTCCTGACTTGTAGTACTGCGGGAATCACCCAGGGAAGTCGCAACTGCCGTTCTCCCCTTTCTGGCCCGTTTGTTGACAGCGTGGACCAAGGATAAGATGGCTCCAGGCTCGATCCTCCTTATGGGCCCCCTCGTTGCTGTTGATGCTGCGGACTCTGTGTGGTTTGGTGAGGTACATCCAGCACCCTCACCAGCAGGTTTAGCAGGCCAAGTAAATGGGTTCCTGCTCTAGAGACCTTTTTCCCTGTGCGGGCTTGGTCTACCGGTAGTCCCCTTACTCAGCCACGTCTTCACTAGGTGGTTTTCAGGCGGCACCACTGGGTAGCCGCTCTCCCCCGCCAGCAGCCACTACAGGTGCAGGGTCTGACTGTGTCCTGCTCTTCTGCTCTACACCTCAGATGTGGCTGCTCCACTCCTGCTCCTCTGACTGCCACTGCACACTCTCTAGTTCCATTACCCACCACTAGCTGGGATGGAGGGCTACGCCCCCTTCCTGGGTCTGCCCAGGGGTCCCCTCTGTGTGTGTGTCCTGGTTACTACGTGTCTGTGTGTCCACACCCTAGTCAGCCTTTGGGATTACCTGTTTGTACAGACCCAGGCGTGGGTGCAATACTCAGCGGTGCCTGACCATGTCAGGGGCGCCACAGATGTTGCCACCCAGGTGAAGCAGGCTGCAACACAGGCAGTTGGCCACACAGTGGCACTGGTGTCTTCTGCGGCGCAGTCCTCTCCACGCCTTTCTCTCCCCAATAAGTTCTCTGGGGACAGTAAGGCATGTCGAGGATTTATCAACCAGTGCTCGATTCACTTGAAGCTCTTGGCCTTTCAGTATCCCACTGAGAGAGGCAAGGTGGGGTTCATCACCTCGCTCCATGCTGATCGAGCACTGGAATGGGCTATGTGCTTTGGGAACGTGGAGACCAGAGACAAACCGGGCTACGGACTTCCTGAAGGCGCTGAGGGGTATGTTTTTTGGCATCAAGTGGTTCATGAACACGCCTTGTGTCTTCTGGATCTGGTTCAGGGTTCCGCATCGGTCAAAACCTACGCCATCGAGTTCCGTACACTTGCTTCTGAACTCGAGTGGTCGGACAAGGTGTTGTTACCGGTGTTCTGGAGAGGGCTTGTGTGAGGAAATAGGGATATATTCTGATCTATTAAGCCATATTCCTATAGCCGCCATCTTGTCAAGGTACGACCATAACTCACTCCTAGAAGAAGCCCCCACCTTAAGGCCTAAGGAGGCTTTAATCAGTATGCTAATTAACTTGAGGAAATTAACTTTTAGCCAGTTGTTGGGTAAACTTCTATGAAATGGAGATTAGGTGAGGTGGTAGGCTTGAGAACAGTTGGGCAAAGGAAGACCCCCCTCTGTGACACCGCCGAGAAGTGACAAACTAAGTAGAGAAGTCACTTACAACCTAGACTGAGAGGGGCCGGGAATAAATCTTTAATATCTCATGAGCCATGCTTTCTATAAACATGTCTGTGGAGACACGGGGCTCAGTGGGCGCTCTCGTCCACTAAAACCCGCCGCCTTTAGAAAGACAGCGTGGCTCAGGGCTCATCCCAACTGAACGCCGGCCTCCTAAACCGTGGGCGTAACACTACTCAGACAACACAGGGTGAGGGAACCACAATAATTAGACTTTATTGGATCCCCAAACAATTAAAAGCACATAACACATAACCAGCAAAACACACAAATGTAACAGGCAACAGAGTCTCACCCTTCCGCTGGCTCACCAGGGATTTAGAATGTCCATGCCTCACAGGTTCCAAGCTGTCTGAGGTCTGCAAAGTCTGTAACAGGTGACTGAACTGTCCCAACCTGCGTGTCCTCCTTAGGTAGTCCTGGTTTGATGTTACAATCCTGGCAGCCGGAGTCGAAATCCCTAGGCTGTGGATATGGTCTCCAACCGGATCCGGAGTCCCTAGATTGAAGCCATAAGATGTCCTGATCCTCCAGTCAGCTCCAAAGAGCTTAGACTGAATCCATCAACCATCAACAACAACTGGTGCCTTAAAGAAGTCCTTTTTATAGCCACAACCTTCCCCTTGGATACACTGCGTCCTCATCGATTGGTTGGACAAGATTGCTTCTCCCATTGGAGGAATTTCAAGCTGCATGGACAATGTTCATTTAAATGATGTGCTTAGAAAGGCTGAGGGTGTACATGTAAACTGGGAGTCACCGACTAGACAATGGCTACTAAGGTAATTACATTATCAATACACAACTACAATACAATCGTTACTGGAAATGTCTGGAGAACAATACGTCTAGCTTTCAGTGGCCAACACTGTGACGGGGTGTACATCAGAGCAAAGAGAGACAACAGGCCGAGGATGATCCAACAGGTTTACTAACAGGAATACAGGAACAGCACACGACAAGTCCAAATAAAACAGATTCGGGGGCACCTCCCGATAATCCAAAGTGCCAGATCACAACGTAATAGTCCTTTTCAGAGTCCCAGAAATCCCACACAATCCACTGGACGGCGAGGTCTGTCCGCAGATTCAGATCTCGCTCCCTTCCTCTTCAAAAACTCAACTCCCAACTGCATTTAGAAACAGGAGTGAATTGTTTGAGCTCGTGGGCCCGCCCCTCAAGGGTAGGGGTCTATGCAATGGTTGGGCCCACTAGAAGATTCTAGAAGGTTGGCTCCGAGATGTCTACAGGTTTGTGTAGTTGGCGTTATCCACTGCTTACGAAACAATGAGAAGTTCCCCTGGCTGTGTGGACAAGAGATAATTGCATTATGGGCCCAGAGACACAGGAGATGGGGGGAAGGTATGGTTACTTACATCCCAAGACATTTCAAAGTGTTCAGTAAGTACAACCAAAGGAAAGTGACATCACATCCTGACATAGTATTACAGCAAATACAGTGAGAAGGTAAAATACATCATGACAAACACAATTACATTGAGTCAACAAGAGTCTTGTAAAAACAATGAGGGACTTCTCCCCCATCTATAGACAATCTATCATGCTGTCTGGCTCGATTTTAAGAAACGTTAACCCATGAGAGTCCATGTCGTCACAATGTCAAGCAGAAATATAGCATCCAGACATGCAGACGATTCTAGCACATATTTTATATAGGTGTGGGACCTCTGTAGGTATCCCAAACTTGATTTTGGCCAGTGGGATACCAGCAGACTAATCATATGTCCTATCATTGTAAAGATAAAATCATAACTAAAAATATGAAAGCACTGTCCTCCGCCTACGACATTCCCAGGCAAAGTCATGGCCAATAATAACTTCGGACATCTCATATCTCAACTCAGGGAGGTGGGAACTATAGGACATACCAGGGGCAGGTGATAGGCAGAACAGGGACAGACCTCGTACTGTATAAAAATGTCCCATCTCTTCTGCCTATTTGTATTCGTCTGAAGGATATCATTTCATCACAGCCAGCATATATCCTGAAACTGCGTGGCTCCATGCGGTCCCTTGTGGCGCCACCAGCACTACGGTAACTGATCAGGTGTCTATAACTGTGTATTCCATGTATCTTGTACTTACATTCTGACATATATTCTGTAAATTCCATCTTGTATGTATTGTAGTATCTAGTGTGCTCTTAAGGCGATTAAATATATATAATTTAATCTTGGGCTATTCTGTTATCTCCGTCCTGAATTCCACGTCTGTGAGCTCGGTGTATCAGTTATCATAATCGATTGGTGGCAGCAGATTTATGCCAAGGATCATTGTGGGGCGACCAGTGGGATCAGGGGAGGAGTAGATATATTCCACTCACAGGAGTCGGGGGAATATATACCTTACTCTCACCGGGGACCCTTCAATCATCGGAATAGTAGAATAGCGGCCTCCTTGCTTATCGTGTGGCAATTCCACAATTGGCCTGACTATAAGAGGGGCGCTAGAGAGCGGGTCATGTGCTCTGTGAGTGGAAAGGGGGGTGTTCCTTCCTCTTCTTCCCCCTTTCCCTGACATATTGGTGGGAGGGAAAGGGGGAGGAAGGAACATCACCCTTTCCATGGCTCATGAGATATTAAAGATTTATTCCCGGCCCCTCTCAGTCTAGGTTGTAAGTGACTTCTCTATTTAGTTTGTCACTTCTCTGCAGTTGCGGAGGGGTCTTCCTTTGCCCAACTGTTCTCAAGTCTACCACCTTACTCTCACCGGGAACCCTTCAATCATCGGCATAGTAAAATAGCAGCCTCCTTGCCGCAGGAACGACAAACAACATTGATACTGACCTGTCAATGATTTTTGGTGTTGGAGCGACGTCTCCAATACCAACAATTTTTACCTCTTTTGCGATAGTCAGAGGTGTTACATGCTGTGATGTCGCTAACGACGCCGGATGTGGATCACAAACACCGTGACCCCGACGATATATCGTTAGCGATGTCGCAGCATGTAAATGGCCCTTAACATTAGAGGAGGGGTCACATAAAAGAGAAGGGGTCACATAATAGAGGAGGTCACATAATAGAGGGGCCGCATAAAAGAGGTGGTCACATAATATAGGAGGGGTCATATTATAGAAAAGGGGTCACATATATTAGAGGAGAAAGTCACAGTAGAGGAGTCACATAATAGAGGAGGGGTCACAATAGAGGCGGGGTCACATAATAGAGGAGTGGTCACATAATAGAGGAGGGTCACATGGTAGAGGCGGGGTCACAATAGAGGTCGGGGGGTCACATAATAGAGGCGGGGTCACATAATAGAGGAGTGGTCACAGTAGGGGAGGGGTCACATAGTAGAGGTCGGGGGGGTCACATAAGAGGCGGGGTCACATAATAAAGGAGGGGTCACATAGTAGAAAAGTGGTCACATATTAGAGGAAGGATCATATACACTGATGAGCAGAATGGTAACAATGTTTTGCACTTGTGACCTTGCGGCTCCAGATCTCTATGTCCTCTACAGCTCTGAGCGTGAGACGTCTTCATCTTATAGACAATCATCTCAGCTTCTCATACAGAAATGTAACTGCAGATATTCAGCAGATGATTAGTTCTGCAGATTCTTGTTGTGTTACTGCATTGTTACTGTTTTGCTCCTGGTGGTGGAAATATTTTTTTCTTCCTGGATACTATAAATTCTCATTGACTTTGCTGGGAGAAGGATAGACATGCAGACTCAGGCAAGAAACTGCACATAAAAATCAGTGTGCGCACACAGCCATATAGCACCACCATAATCCACAGCACTTTACAATTCAAAGGGGACATATACAGACAGTATCAGACATTACAGAATAACACAAAGCAGCAGACACCAAGAGGAGTGACGTCTCTGCTCACATGCTACAATCTATGAGGAATCTGGGCAGGCACAAAAGGTAACTGGTAAAAAGTGTATGGCCATCAATATAATAAATTGGGAATTCAATAACTCTGCATGGAACGGCTACAGGTACAGAGGGCTATTAAGTGCATGGAGGGTGTAAACAGATGATATAAAGGATCAGATAAGTGAGGGGAGGTGATAGGCCGGTCTAAAGAAATGCGTTTTTAAGGTATGTGCACACACTGCAGTTTCGTTTCTCCAGCAAAATATGCACCCTCTGGCCAAAAAAAACGCATGCGTTTTTGGTGCATTTTTGCCACGATTTGGTGCATTTTTTTACATTGTCAATGGCAAAAGAAAAGAAGTGACATGCTGCTTCTTTTTTCTGCACCAAAACTGCAGGCAAATAAGAAGCAATGTGCGCACAGCCTTTCTGAAATCTCATAGACTTTGCTGGGGAAGGACTTTGTGATGGTGTGACATTGTGGGTTGTGTATCATGTTGTGTACGTTCGTATTTTAGGTGGGGTGCTCTGTCCAGTCTATGTATTATTTGTGTGGTATGCAGGTTAACCCCCTGCAGTATTTCTGTCTCTAGGTCTGGGAGAGGGATTCCTGGGATCCACTCAAACTCTTTATTCTGTCTGTCGAAGAAGAAGAAGAGAGAAGCTCTCTGTGGGAGAAGCTGAGGCTCCCTCAAGAGACCTGGACATTTTTCGCTTACTGGACTGTATACGTGTTCCTGGACTATTTTACCCTCTGTGTGGTGGATTATTTTATGGACCTTCTTGATTGCATGGAACAAAGGATCTTTGGATTGTTCAACCATCTCTTGCTCTGTTGATTGTGTGATATCGGAGAAGGACCCCGTGACAACTGGTGGCAGTGGTGGGATCAACAGAGCACAGCCCAATAGAGATCCACCCACAGAGTGAGTACAGAAACTGGACCGCATCCAGTCTACATGAGAGAGCCAGAGATCTGGGTCTGAGCTACCAGGGACTGAGTAAAGGGGCATTAATTGATCTTCTGGTGGATACGAGCGAGACCTTCTCATCCCAGATGTCTGACAGGCAAGCACTGGGAATCACTGCCCCAAAAAGCCAATTGTTGGTGTGGTTCAAAGAAGAGATGGCTGTTCTGGGCCCACGTGTATCTCAGGAGTATAAGGAGGAGGCTGCTCGCCGAGCACAAAGGAGACAAGAAGCAATGGAGTCTGGCAGAGGGAGTAATGTGAATTGGAGTGTAAACCCAGCGATCCTGGAGCCTGTACGGATTACCCGGGTGGACTTCAAGCCATTTGATGAGACTTCCGGAGATGTAGAGGGGTTCTTCAAGGACTTTGAGCAGCAGGGTGCCGTGATGGAGGTGCCCCACTCTGGCTGGATGCATTTGTTAGTGGGACTCCTGAACGGAAGCCTGGCAGAGGCTTATCGCACCATTAACTCACAGCAGAACCAGGATTACAACATTGTAAAGCGGAGTATCCTGGATTACCATGCCATCACCCCAGACTCACATAAGGCACAGTTCTGAGACCTCCTATGAACCACGGGGGGATCATTTAAGATGTATGCCCATAACATGTCCCAGGCATGTCGGAGATGGCTGGAAGCGGAAAACGCCTTCACTGTGGAAGATGTTATACAGGTGTTTCTTATAGAACAATTTCTTTACAAGTGCCCTTCAGAAATACGGGAATGGGTCAGAGAGCACACGCCATGCACCTTGGATCGAGCTGCAGCCCTGGCTGATGAGGCCCTTACTATCCCACCGCTGCCACCAGTTGTCACGGGGTCCTTCTCCCAGATCCTGTATTCCATGCAATTCAGCATGTCCATAAAATAATCCACTGCACAGAGGGTAAAATAGTCCAGGAACACGGATACAGTTCAGTAAGCGAAAAATGTCCAGGTCTCTCTGGGGAGCCTCAGCTTCTCCCACAGAGAATAAATCTTTCTGCTTCTCTCTTCTCCTTCTAAGACAAACAAAATAATACCCTAAGTAAGCAAAGAGTTTGGGTGGATCCCAGGCCCCCCTCCCCCAGACCTAGGGACAGAAGTACTGCAGGGGATTATTAACCTGTAGACAGGACAAATAATACATAGAATGGACATAGCAACACTCCTACAATACGAACCTACACAACATGATACACATGTTGGTGCCGCACCGGAGTTTGTGTGGCTTGCTCTGTCTCCCTCCCTGTGCCCGCGGGGACAGGAGATGTTAGTGTTGCATATTAGTTACCTGCGGGACCCCCGGCTGTCCCTGACACATTGGTCACAGCGTGGTGGGATCGAGATAATAGTGTGTGTGAGTGTGAGACCCATATTACTAAACACTAAAGACTGCCAGTAGCAGCTGTGGCTGCTGGGGACTTAAGACCAGCTCAGCACTAGGGTGTCAGAGTGCAGATACTGTAAGGTGTGTGGGTGCATTAGGTTGCAGGTCTGTATTAGTGACCAAAGACTGCAAGAATGGCTGCGGACACCAGGAGCAAAGCCAAGGAACTTGTCCATGCTATGGGCAAAATAGAAGAAGTGGAGGACGGTGTTGTGCGTGGCGAGGAATAACGCAGCTAAGGGTCCTCCAGGAGCCCGACGCCAGTCACCAACTCTGCAGTGGACGGCACACCACCTGGCAATGTTGTACGTGGCGAGGAGGAGCCCAGCCAAGGGTCCTCAAGGAGCCCGATGCCAGTCATCAGTTCTGCAGTGGACTGCACACCACCTGGCTCTGCAGCAGGCCGCTTGCCACCGAGCTCTGCAGTGGACAGCACACCACCTGGATCTCGAATGGGCCACTTAGCACCTGGCTCTGCAGTGGGCAGCTTCCCACTTGCCCATTCCCCCAACCTGAAAGGCTGGGATGCTATTCTTCAAGCTGAAGCTGCTGTGGCCTATCTTTCGGCTAGAGACCGGGACACCTACCGGATCTTCTTCATGGCAGAGCGGGAGTATCTGGCAGAACAGGAGGCCGTAGAATGCAGGGCAGAGCGTGACCACCAGTTGCGGCTAGCTCAGCTCAACACCCCAGGGCCCACTCTGGACAATCAAGAGACCAAGGCTACAAAGGTCGGTGTTGAGGACTTCCCAGTGTTGGAGAAAGATGGAGACTTGGACTCATTTTTGCTGACCTTTGAACGGACTTGACTGCAGCATCACCTGGCCAAGAATCCCATTTAAGGGGTAAGGCCCTGGATATTCTTGAGGACTTACCTACTAAGGCGGATCAAGGCTAAGATGCCATCAAACAGGCCCTGATCCAACAGTACAACCTTACTCTGGAGTCCTACCGCAAGAAATTCCGGAGCATGCAGAGGGGACCAAAGGACACCTGGGCGGACCACCAGCGGGCCCTCGCAAGAGTTGCCAACCACTGAACCAAGGGCCTGCCGCTCATCACCGGCCCGGAGATTCTAGCTTTGTTTATCACTGAACAATTCTTGGGGAACTGCCCCGAGGATCTCGGCCAGTTCATCTGTAACCAGAAGCCAAAGGAGTCCACCGCTACGGCCACCCTGTTGGACGACTACACAAATAATTGGGCCCCTGATGCCAAAAAAGTGTCCAGCAGCACCTTGAGAGGGGGTAAGATGAATCCTGCAACTGTTCTCCCTGCCCCTACACTGCACGGGATATCCTCCTCAACTCCCCTTTCCAGGCCCGTGGTGGAACCCAGAAGGTTCCACCTCTGCAATCACGTCAGACACTTAAATACCATGTGTCACCAGCGCCATAAGACCCCGTCCCTGTTTCCAAAACCATCCACAATGTTGAGTGGGGGTGGGGGTGGTGGTAGGTCCCTTGACAACTTCCAACCAGTCACCATTGGCCAGGCTGTGGCGGGATACCGGCGCTGAGATGACCTTGGTACGGCGTGAGATGGTGTCCCCCCAAGATTTGGTACCCAGGAATACCCTCACTATCTCCAGAATTGGAGGCATCGAACCGGCGCTGCCTGTCACCAAGGTTTATTTGGACTGGGCTGCCGTAAGAGGTGTGAGGGAGGAGGGAGTAACTGCAAATATTCCTGCAAATGTGTTGCTTGGGACAGATTTGGGGTGGCTAGTGCCAGAGTTTGTGGCCACTGAAACCCCAAGTGCTGATCCTTCAGCCAGTGTTGACCTGTCCCCTGTTGATGATGATGATGTTGTTGTCTGTGTTACCTGTGCATGCTGTAGGGGAGGATGGAGTGAGCTCTGGGACCTTCACTTACACTGACACCACATACACAGAATTTGCAGCTATGACGGGGAAGGGAGGGTCAGAAAACGTGTGACCCTGCATTTACAGGTAATCAGCCAGTAGGCTGGAGCTTTTCTTCTCTCGGGATAAGCAAAGGGCTGGATACTGCAGAAGAGAACCAGTACTGGATGTAAATGCTGCCACCGAAAATGTGGGGCCCCTAAATGCCACTGCAGTTGAGATTGGGGCTGCCCCAGGAGCGGAAAAGCTGCCAGTTAAAGTCTCTTTGCATTGTTGCCAGGTAAGTCCACCTGGACCATCGACTTTGTCAGGAACGGAGGAGAAGCAGGCACGAACCACGGTAACAGTGGCCACTTGCAATGGGAGTGCTGGAGCCCAAGAGCCTCACGGCGGTCCGACAGCTTTCCCCCTTCCAACCAAGTGGCAGTCGAGTCACACGGAGGTCAGGACACAGGTCCCAGGGTACTGACAGACTATGTGGCAGTTTCGTTGATTCTGGCCACATCTAGTCAGGGATTTCAGGCAGCGTTAGCAGCTGGTGACAGCCTGAAAGCTCTTAAGGAGCAAGCGACCCAGCCTCCCTCAGACTCAGAGCCGGAGTGGGTGATCGGGGCCAAGGACAGCTGTTATGGTCAGGAGACCACAAAATATCTTGCAAAAATCCCATAAAAATGGTAGAAGATAATGCACAAGAGTAGTTGGAAACTTAACTCGCTGCAATCCACTGACTACACAAAACACAAGTAGCGGTGGAGCGTTCCTAACAAAACCTAGATGCCTCGTCATCGCCGAAGAACTAACTAACCTCAAAAATAGAATGAGGAATCTTTACTTGCCTCAGAGCAGCCCCAAAGGAAAGTCAAAAGCCCCCAACATATAACAACAGTGATGTAAGAAAAAACAACACTCAGATGGTAGATATAAAATTAAGCAAAGTGAGGCCCTGCTAGCAAGATACAAAAGTATAGAATAGATTGCTGGTTGCAGTCAGTAAAAACCCTGAAAAACACAAACACCTGATATTCAAAAATTCTCTTAAAATATCACACAATCTTTCCGCCCATTATATCAGGAACTCTTGTACAAATACATTTAAATAGAAATGTAAATATAATAGAAAAGATTTTTACTACAAAAAAAACACATGAGATACAAAAATACAATCTCCTGATCAAACAGGGAGTAAAAACTGCCTTTCTTGCTGGGAATAAATCGTCCTCCAAAAATATTGCAGGAAGAACTCTTATTCACATGCAAGAAACAAAAGGGAATATTCTCAAACACAGATTTAGAAAACGACTTAGTTTAAGCAGAAACGCCCTTCAGTGCAAATTCAGCCTCTAACCAAGCCCAGACTGAGAAAAAACCCTCACAAGGAAAAACCACTGAGATTGCACAGTTCCCATAAACTGCAAACAAAAGGACAGAAATATGCATGAGAACGAATTAAATCTCAAGAAGAAAAAACAAAAATACTTATCAGGCATAGCTGCAGACTCAAGATGACATGGAAACAAAACCGATGGAAAGGAACGAAAAACCGCTGTAGAAATTGATCCTGGAGAATCTAAAAGGGAGCAGAAAAAAAGCAAAAACAGAACCTACAGGAAAAGGCAAAAAGCCTAAAGGCTGGAGGACAAACTTCTGGACATCGTCACATGGAGCAGAAACAATTCTCACCGGCAAAGGTCAGACAGAGACTGCCTTCCTATATCCCCCAGGCTGGACTCCATAGGCTTCCTGAAACAGCAATCATCTCTCACACCTGTCTGAGTGACAGATGCAGAATCAGACTCACTACCAGCACTAGCCACCAGAGGGAGCCCAGAAACACTCCTGGGAACAGCACCATCTCTGATGATATTCACAACAGACTGCTATACCGGGTCCACCGGAGGCATGGCACAGGGACCGACAGTTAGTAGTACCCTATCCGTTCCAGGTGGAGTTGTTGCGGATTGCATATGAAATTCTGATGGCCAGACACCTAGGGATTGCTAAGCACAAGACCAAGTTAACCCAGCATTTCTACTGGTCAAAAAATATGAGTCGATGTGCTTGCCTAATGCCGTTCGTGTGACACCTGTCAGAGAGTGGGGAAAGGCGAGGCGGCGCCCAAAAGCCCCACTGGTATTTTTGCACATCATTGATGAGCCTTTCAGGAGGGTGGTTGTGGACATGGTCGGATTGCTGGCCATCCCCAGCAGCTCCGGGAGACGCTTTGTACTAATGGTAGTAGATTATGCCACCTGGTACCCCGAAGCGGTGGTCTTGTCTTCCATTCAGGCTGACAAGGTGGCCACCGCCTTGTTGGAGTAACGGCCTGTGTGAGCGGTTCAATGACACCCTAAAGCAGATGTTTAGGATGTTGGTTGACTCCCACAGGTGTGACTGGGAGCGGTATCTACCACATGTGTTACTTGCCTATCAGGAGGTTCCACAGGCCTCAACGATATAGTCCTGTTAACAGACCAGGCGTATATTTAATGAGGAACTGGTAGCAGACTACTGTACTGGCCCGGCAGATTCCTGTTTCACTGGGGCTAGTGAAAAGGTTCTGGCAGCTGGTAGGGTTTGTGAGAAAGCTAGGTACTGCAACGGAGTTTGCGTGACCTGCTCTGTCTCCAGTGGAGAGACGTTTGTGTGACCATTCCGACTCGTGAGATACTGGTGGCAACGGTGGGATTACCGGCGGGACCCCCCAGCTGTCCATGACACATGGCTACTGGACTGTTCTTACTGTTCTGTGTCCTCAAGAGGTGAATGGAGGTATCACTGGACCATGGGGCTGTGAAACTTTCCTACCTCCATATACACGATATGGAGCAGACAGAATCAGCGCCCACTCAGCATCCGGAGAATCAAAAGCAGAACCACAGCGTCGGTGCCATTCAAGACTTGCTTTATTTAACGCAGATACAGTAAGAATACTTGTTGTTGCAATACTGTAGTCGCTGACATTGGTTACTGCTGGTCAGACATTGATAATTTCACCAGCGCAGCACATCGGGTCTTATCTCACAGCAACATGTGCTAAAATGGCGCCTAGGGCGAGTGACCCATGAACTGCAGTGCGAAGACGCCCAGTCTGAACCAACTTAGTTGGAACAAACAAGAGCAAGCGGTGACAAATACCGGCCAGCAGAGGGCAGCGTCGCCAGATAATACATTTAGCAGGTAACAAATAAATGCAGATGTATTCCCTATGATATACAACCGAGCAGCTGAATAGTAATTACATCTGGGGGAAACAGCATAGTCCATGAGTCTGTGCTCGCTGTATATTATCCCAAGACTGTAGACGTGGATGAGTCCATGCTCGCTGTATATTATCCCAGAACTATAGACATCGATGAGTTCCTGCTCGCTGTATATTATCCCAGAACTATAGACATCAATGAATCCATTCTCTATATATATATCACAAGACTATAGACATTGATGAGTCCATGCTTGCTGTACATTGCCCCAGTACTAGAGATATTGATGAGTCCCTGCTCACTGTATATCATCCCAGAACTATAAAAATTGAGGAGTCCCTGCTCGCTGTATATCATCCCAGAACTATAGACATCAATGAAGCCATTCTTGCTATATATCCCAAGACTATAGACATTGATGAGTCCATGCTTGCTGTACATTGCCCCAGTACTAAAGATATCGATGAGTCCCTGCTCGCTGCATATCATCCCAGAACTATAGACATCAATGAATCCATTCTCTCTATATATCCCAAGCCTATAGACATTGATGAGTCCATGCTTGCTGTACATTGCCCCAGTACTAAAGATATCGATGAGTCCCTGCTCGCTGCATATCATCCCAGAACTATAGACATTGATGAGTCCCTGCACGCTGCATATCATCACAGAACTAGAGACATCAATGAGTCTGTGCTTGCTGTATATTATCCCAGGACTATAGACATCGATGAATCCGTGTTCGCTGTATATTACCCCAGGACTATAGACATTGAAGACTCACACTCCATTGATTCCAGTAGGGCTATTGAAGCTTCAGAGTGAAATATTCCTCTCGTGTCTGTAGATTATAGGTCACCTCACAGGTGATTGCGCAGTCTCTGTCTGTCTCCTGCGCAGTGAAGGTGACTGTGGAGACGCTGCCAGATCCATCCGGCGTGTTCTGTACATCACCCTCAATAGGAAACATCCCTTTAGTCCAGGAGAATACAGAATCCTCCGCGTCACATCCATCCACATAACATGTAAGAGTGACGGGATCTCCCACCCGGGGGTGCTCCGGCAGACACTGGATGCCACTGGTCTTCACTGTGGGGAAAGAAGAAAGTGGACAATAAACTGTTGCTTCAATTCCTCAGCGAGAATCACTACTACTTAATATTATTAATGAGCCCAAGGATAACAGAATCCCCAATAAGTACTATACCAGGACACAAGTAAAAGTGGATGACCACCCTGCAAGGGCCGTGGATGACCACCCTGCGCGGACCGTGGAGGACCATCCTGCTAGGGCCATGGAGGAACACCCTGCAAGGGCCGTAGAGGACCATCCTCCGAGGGCCGTGGATGACCACCCTGCGAGGGCTGTAGACGACCATCCTGCAAGGGCTGTGGCAGACCTAGGACACAAGTGCTGTGTATGGCCATAGGACTCATCACTAGAGATGGCGATATTCCACTACAAAGCAGCTACACCCTATATGCACCTCAATGTACTGGACTCCATGTGTCAGGACACTGTTTTTTCTGTTTATCCTTTTTGGGCTTTTTGCCCTTTCCCAAAATGGTGTCCCCTGCTTCATTCTTCTCCATGTGTTCTGTGTCCTCTTGCCTTTATAATTCCAGTCCAGCCTTCACTCCTCTGCTTGAGTATTCTGCCTGGTTTCCTACTCCTAGTGGCATCTCAAGCTACTTCAGAAAATCCTGTGTGACGCTTCTGTTTCTGCTCTTCAGAGGTTCTGGTCACCGGCTGCTGAGGCCTGGGCCTTCTGTGGTTCTGACCTGCTTTGCTGACACGTAAGCTGGCTTACTTAATTAACTGCTCTGCATTTGTTTCCTGGACATTGTATTCTGCTGTTGCTTCCACCATTGCATTGATGCAGTAGCAGAGCCCAGGCCTGTTCTGGACACTAGACACTGCTCTGCATTTGTTTCCTGACCATTGTACACTGCTTTGTTGCTTCCACCATTGCATTGATGCAGTAGCAGAGCCCGGGACTGTTCTGGACACTAGACACTGCTCTGCATTTGTTTCCTGACCATTGTACACTGCTTTGTTGCTTCCACCATTGCATTGATGCAGTAGCAGAGCCCGGGCCTGTTCTGGACACTAGACACTGCTCTGCATTTGTTTCCTGACCATTGTACACTGCTTTGTTGCTTCCACCATTGCATTGATGCAGTAGCAGAGCCCGGGCCTGTTCTGGACACTAGACACTGCTCTGCATTTGTTTCCTGACCATTGTACACTGCTTTGTTGCTTCCACCATTGCATTGATGCAGTAGCAGAGCCCGGGCCTGTTCTGGACACTAGACACTGCTCTGCATTTGTTTCCTGACCATTGTACACTGCTTTGTTGCTTCCACCATTGCATTGATGCAGTAGCAGAGCCCGGGCCTGTTCTGGACACTAGACACTGCTCTGCATTTGTTTCCTGACCATTGTACACTGCTCTGCATTTGTTTCCTGACCATTGTACACTGCTTTGTTGCTTCCACCATTGCATTGATGCAGTAGCAGAGCCCGGGCCTGTTCTGGACACTAGACACTGCTCTGCATTTGTTTCCTGACCATTGTACACTGCTTTGTTGCTTCCACCATTGCATTGATGCAGTAGCAGAGCCCGGGACTGTTCTGGACACTAGACACTGCTCTGCATTTGTTTCCTGACCATTGTACACTGCTCTGCACCTCGCTTTGGACTTTCGGAGACCTCCTTATGGAGCTTCAGAGACGGCATTGCTTAATCACATTATCCTGTGAGGGTTTCTAGAGACCTTCCTTGAAGGCTTCATTTGATATTTCCCTGTGTTTATGGACTTTCTTTTCTCTGCACTTGTTGCTGATCACCGTGTGTTACAATACAAGCTTTATCACCTATAAACCGGGTTCAGTTGTGACTGCTCCACACAAATAAATTCCCGAGTTATCCACTATAATTATTATACAATGTCCATGGCAGTTGTGTGACCTCAGATCCACGCTGAGTCACATAGCGCAGGTGCCCACACAGACCCCACAGCGCAGGTGCCCACACAGACCCCACAGCGCAGGTGCCCACACAGACCCCACAGCGCAGGTGCCCACACAGACCCCACAGCGCAGGTGCCCACACAGACCCCACAGGGCAGGTGCCCACACAGACCCCACAGGGCAGGTGCCCAACACAGACCCCACAGGGCAGGTGCCCAACACAGACCCCACAGCGCAGGTGCCCACACAGACCCCACAGGGCATGTGCCCACACAGACCCCACAGAGCAGGTGCCCAACACAGACCCCACAGGGCAGGTGCCCACACAGACCCCACAGAGCAGGTGCCCAACACAGACCCCACAGGGCAGGTGCCCACACAGACCCCACAGGGCAGTTGACCACACAGACCCCACAGCGCAGGTGCCCACACAGACCCCACAGGGAAGGTGCCCACACAGACCCCACAGGGCAGGTCCCCAACACAGACCCCACAGCGCAGGTGCCCACACAGACCCCACAGGGCAGTTGACCACACAGACCCCACAGGGCAGGTGCCCACACAGACCCCACAGCGCAGGTGCCCACACAGACCCCACAGGGCAGGTGCCCACACAGACCCCACAGCGCAGGTGCCCACACAGACCCCACAGCGCAGGTGCCCACACAGACCCCACAGGGCAGGTGCCCACACAGACCCCACAGCGCAGGTGCCCACACAGACCCCACAGCGCAGGTGCCCACACAGACCCCACAGGGCAGTTGACCACACAGACCCCACAGGGCAGGTGCCCACACAGACCCCACAGCGCAGGTGCCCACACAGACCCCACAGCGCAGGTGCCCACACAGACCCCACAGGGCAGTTGACCACACAGACCCCACAGGGCAGGTGCCCACACAGACCCCACAGGGCAGGTGCCCACACAGACCCCACAGGGCAGTTGACCACACAGACCCCACAGGGCAGGTGCCCACACAGACCCCACAGCGCAGGTGCCCACACAGACCCCACAGGGCAGGTGCCCACACAGACCCCACAGCGCAGGTGCCCACACAGACCCCACAGCGCAGGTGCCCACACAGACCCCACAGGGCAGTTGACCACACAGACCCCACAGGGCAGTTGACCACACAGACCCCACAGGGCAGGTGCCCACACAGACCCCACAGCGCAGGTGCCCACACAGACCCCACAGCGCAGGTGCCCACACAGACCCCACAGGGCAGTTGACCACACAGACCCCACAGGGCAGGTGCCCACACAGACCCCACAGGGCAGGTGCCCACACAGACCCCACAGCGCAGGTGCCCACACAGACCCCACAGGGCAGGTGCCCACACAGACCCCACAGGGCAGGTGCCCACACAGACCCCACAGCGCAGGTGCCCACACAGACCCCACAGCGCAGGTGCCCACACAGACCCCACAGCGCAGGTGCCCACACAGACCCCACAGGGCAGTTTACCACACAGACCCCACAGCGCAGGTGCCCACACAGACCCCACAGGGCAGTTTACCACACAGACCCCACAGGGCAGGTACCCACACAGACCCCACAGCGCAGTCACAATTGGTCATTGTGTGGACTTTCCCTTTAATCATGGACCTGTGGTTTCTGTCCCAACTATTTCTTCATGTCAGTCTAACAAATAACTCCAGGACTCACGTACCGGGTGAAAATTCTGCTTCTATCCCTCACATCGGTCCTACAGATCCAGGGTCTCAGCTCATGATTCCTTCCCCTCCCAATTCCTATCTTTACAGAGAATCTGGTGGGACTGGTGGCACCTATGTCATCGTGCCCACGTGGCGGTCACTTACCTGAGCGTGGAGGTCTGGTGGCAGGAGGAGGTCGCTCTCCAGAGGTCCTACCTAAGAGAGACCATGTGTGAGCAGCACAGGAGACATACAGAGGGTACATAACGAGCACACTGTGTGCTGACTGTGCTCCAATGTGACAGCGGGGAGCCGGTACACCCTATGTGACAGCGGGGAGCCGGTACACCCTATGTGACAGCGGGGAGCCGGTACACCCTATGTGACAGCGGGGAGCCGGTACACCCTATGTGACAGCGGGGAGCCGGTACACCCTATGTGACAGCGGGGAGCCGATACACCCTATGTGACAGCGGGGAGCCGGTACACCCTATGTGACAGCGGGGAGCCGGTACACCCTATGTGACAGCGGGGAGCCGGTACACCCTATGTGACAGCGGGGAGCCGGTACACCCTATGTGACAGCGGGGAGCCGGTACACCCTATGTGACAGCGGGGAGCCGGTACACCCTATGTGACAGCGGGGAGCCGGTACACCCTATGTGACAGCGGGGAGCCGGTACACCCTATGTGACAGCGGGGAGCCGATACACCCTATGTGACAGCGGGGAGCCGATACACCCTATGTGACAGCGGGGAGCCGATACACCCTATGTGACAGCGGGGAGCCGGTACACCCTATGTGACAGCGGGGAGCCGGTACACCCTATGTGACAGCGGGGAGCCGGTACACCCTATGTGACAGCGGGGAGCCGGTACACCCTATGTGACAGCGGGGAGCCGGTACACCCTATGTGACAGCGGGGAGCCGGTACACCCTATGTGACAGCGGGGAGCCGGTACACCCTATGTGACAGCGGGGAGCCGGTACACCCTATGTGACAGCGGGGAGCCGGTACACCCTATGTGACAGCGGGAAGCCGGTACACCCTATGTGACCGCGGGGAGCCGGTACACCCTATGTGACCGCGGGGAGCCGGTACACCCTATGTGACCGCGGGGAGCCGGTACACCCTATGTGACAGCGGGGAGCCGGTACACCCTATGTGACAGCGGGGAGCCGGTACACCCTATGTGACAGCGGGGAGCCGGTACACCCTATGTGACCGCGGGGAGCCGGTACACCCTATGTGACAGTGGGGAGCCGGTACACCCTATGTGACAGCGGGGAGCCGGTACACCCTATGTGACAGCGGGGAGCCGGTACACCCTATGTGACAGCGGGGAGCCGATACACCCTATGTGACAGCGGGGAGCCGGTACACCCTATGTGACAGCGGGGAGCCGGTACACCCTATGTGACAATGGGGAGCCGGTACACCCTATGTGACAGCGGGGAGCCGGTACACCCTATGTGACAGCGGGGAGCCGGTACACCCTATGTGACAGCGGGGAGCCGGTACACCCTATGTGACAGCGGGGAGCCGGTACACCCTATGTGACCGCGGGGAGCCGGTACACCCTATGTGACAGTGGGGAGCCGATACACCCTATGTGACAGCGGGGAGCCGGTACACCCTATGTGACAGCGGGGAGCCGGTACACCCTATGTGACAGCGGGGAGCCGATACACCCTATGTGACAGCGGGGAGCCGGTACACCCTATGTGACAGCGGGGAGCCGGTACACCCTATGTGACAATGGGGAGCCGGTACACCCTATGTGACAGCGGGGAGCCGGTACACCCTATGTGACCGCGGGGAGCTGGTACCTGAGAGGTGCAGTCTGTACAGCTGCTCATGCACTTTCTTGGTGACAGAATGTGTGGCCTCGCAGCGGATGGACGCCTGATGGTCACCGTCCTGCGGAGTGAACCTCAGGCTGCTGGAACATCTACATAGAGAGTCTGCTCCAACCTCTGGATCTCTGGTGGTCACAAAATCACTGGGAAATGGGTTGAAGTCTTTATACCATTTCACTCGAATTTCTGGTGTGAATCCGGATATCATCACTGTAAATGTGGCCTCTTTCCCTGCAACAAGTCTCTCCGGCCGCACAGTTATGTCCGAAAACGTTGGTGCTTTATCTGTAGGAGAAACCAAGAAAGAGCGAGATTACTGGGATGTGCGGGTACCGTGCAGCGCGGAGACCCCACCGGCTCCGTCCCCACCAGCTCCGTCCCCACTGGCTCCGTCCCCACCAGCTCCGTCCCCTCCAGCTCCGTCCCTTCCAGCTCCGTCCCCACCGGCTCCGTCCCCAGGAGTCTCGGGCTGCTCAGCTCCAAACATCACACATTCACTCTTTGTACAGGACATAATTCTCATGCACCTCATGTATTTTTGGGAGAGGTGCCCTATGAAGTGTTGAGCTGCCACCTCCGACTTTGCCATGTGGACATCCATTTATTCATTGTGCAATGTTGGTGGACTGTTTGATGGACGATCTACAGAAGCCGCTCCCGGGTCTCATCAGCCGAGTGTCAGAGCCGGTCATCTCGTATCATTGATTACCTATCCTAAAGATAGTTCCTTAATGACAAAACAGTGGACACCTCCTGTAGAGAGTGACATTATCTGGTGTATGCGCAGTGATGGCTCCTGGTGGCGTCTGATTGCAGTATCCGGCCTCCACATATGACCGCTATCATGTGTGCACACAGTAGCTGGAGCTCTTGCACTTTGGTGAACTGGTGCTTAGGACTCTACGTGGGGACAGAGCAGTGGATCCTGGCCGCATCGGTCACACCGATATCACCAGATTCTCTGCATTCCCCGGCTACCTGAGGAATGCTGCCATTTCTAAACAGTACAGGACTAGGTTTTCTGGACAATATCGTGGAGTTCCTATAGAATGATTGTTAGACCAGAGGGTCCCCCTAAAGTGACAGGCCTTAGCCGCCATCAGACGCACATTGTCATACACAGATCAGTGCAGGTGTCGCGACCTTCACACCCTTCCTCCATTACTGGACCTGTTCTAGGCCTCTTACCTGGCAGCGGGAGGTAATGGCTCTTCTTCAGGGTCATGTTCGTGCTCCTGTGGGTCACGGAGCAGCTGTAGGGTTTCCCACAGTCCAGAGCTGTCGCCATTATCTGGAGGGAGCAGGATATGGAGCCGTCCTTCTCAGGGATTTGCTTCTGGATTCCTTCTCTCTTCTCCAGAGGTTTCTCGCCCTTTAACCATGTAACCTCGATGTCTTGAGGATTGGAGTTAGTCACCTGGCAGCGCAGAGTCACCGGGTGTCCATAGCGGGGGCTGCTGGGGTCGCTGATGAGGTCCCCAAGAACGGGGAGCCCTGAGGAGGCTGAGAAGACAGAAAGTGACAGTGTGACCTGCATGAACCCTTCAGTGATAGCGGCACTCATACCTTACTCTAGAAATTGGGCAAATGATTAAACTTTGTGAAGGACGTATGAATCAAGCCGCATACAAGGTTATCCTGGAAAAACAGTTGTTTCCTTCTGCTCAGGCAATGTTCCCCAACTCTGAGGACTGTTTTTTTCCAGCAGGACAATGCGCCATGCCACACAGCTAGGTCAATCAATGTGTGGATGAAGGACCACCACATCAAAACCCTGTCATGGCCAGCCCAATCTCCAGACCTGAACCCCATTGAAAACCTCTGGAATGTAATCAAGAGGAAGATGGATAGTCACAAGCCACCAAACATAGAAGAACTGATTACATGTCTGCACCAGGAGTGGCATAAGGTCACCCAAAAGCCGTGTGAAGACTGGAGGAAAGCAGCCAAGACGCAGGAAAGCCGGGATTAATAATCCTGGTTATTCCACAGAATATTGATTTCTCAATCTTCCTGAGATAAAACATTATTATATTGTTGTGTGTAAGTTATGATGACCTTCTTTTCTTTGCATTGTTCTGTTATTTTCACCATTTCTCATTTTCAGAAAATTAATACAATGTATTGCTGGAAATTCGGAGCCGTCGTCAGTAGATTATAGAATAAAGAACAATTTACATTTTACTCACAAATAGAAAGAGAAAATCAGAAAAACTGATTTGGAAGTGGTCTCTTAATTTTTGCCAGAACTATTTATGTATGCATGTATGTATGAATGAATGATTGTGTGTGTGTGTGTGTGTCTGTGTGTGTGTGTGTGTGTGTGTGTGTGTGTGTGTATATAAAATATATATATGTGTGTGTGTGTGTGTATACAGTACAGACCAAAAGTTTGGACACACCTCATTCAAAGAGTTTTCTTTATTTTCATGACTCTGAAAATTGTAGATTCACATTGAAGACATCAAAACTATGAATTATCACTTGTGGAATGAAATATGTAACAAAAAAGTGTGAAACAACTGACAATATGTCTTATATTCTAGGTTCTTCACAGTAGCCTCCTTTTGCTTTCTTTCCTGCTTTGCACACTCTTGGCATTCTCTTGATGAGCTTCAAGAGGTAGTCACCGGAAATGGTTTTCCAACAGTCTTGAAGGAGTTCTCAGAGATGCTTAGCACTTGTTGGCCCTTTTGCCTTCACTCTGCGGTCCAGCTCACCCCAAACCATCTCAATTGGGTTCAGGTCTGGTGACTGTGGAGGCCAGGTCATCTGGCGTAGCACCCATTACTCTCCTTCTTAGTCACATAGCCCTTACACGGCCTGGAGGTGTGTTTGGGGTCATTGTCCTGTTGAAAAATAAATGATGGTCCAACTAAACGCAAACCGGATGGAATAGCACGCCGCTGCAAGATGCTGTTGCAGCCATGCTGGTTCTGTATGCCTTCAATTTTGAATAAATCCCAACAGTGTCACCAGCAAAGCCCCCCCCACACCATCACACCTCCTCCACCATGCTGCACGGTGGGAACCAGTCATGTAGAGTCCATCCATTCACCTTCTACAAAGACACAGTGGTTGGGTCCAAAGATCTCAAATTTGGACTCATCAGACCAAAGCACAGATTTCCACTGGTCTAATGTCCATTACTTGTGTTCTTTAGCCCAAACAAGTCTCCTCTGCTTGTTGCCGGTCCTTAGCAGTGGTTTCCTAGCAGCTATTTTATCATGAAGGCTGCTGCACAGAGTCTCCTCTTAACAGTTGTTCTAGAGATGTGTCTGCTGCTAGAACTCTGTGTGGCATTGACCTTGTCTCTAATCTGAGCTGCTGTTAACCTGCGATTTTTGAGGCTGGTGACTCGGATAAACTTCTCCTCCGCAGCAGAGGTGACTCTTGGTCTTCCTTTCCTGGGGCGGGCCTCATGTGAGCCAGTTTCTTTGTAGTGTTTGATGGTTTTCGCCACTGCACTTGGGGATCCTTTCAAAGTTTGCCCAATTTTTCGGACTGACTGACATTCATTTCTTAGAGTAATGATGGCCACTCGTTTTTCTTTACTTAGCTGCTTTTTTCTTGCAGGACTATCAGCTGTGTATCCACCAGACTTCTGCACAACACAACTGATGGTCCCAACCCCACTTATAAGGCAAGAAATCCCACTTATTAAACCTGACAGGGCGCACCTGTGAAGTGAAAACCATTTCCGGTGACTACCTCTTGAAGCTCATCAAGAGAATGCTAAGAGTGTGCAAAGCAGTAATCAAAGCAAAAGGCGGCTACTTTGCAGAACCTAGAATATAAGACGATTTTCAGTTGTTTCACACTTTTTTTTGAAGTATTTCATTCCACATGTGATAATTCATAGTGTGAGGCAGTGACAGGGGTAATATTTGAAGACCGCTATGTGTCCCCCAGAATGTGTCTGGAAACCCTCTGAGTTTGCTATAGCTATTACTGGGAGTATAGCACAAAGGGTAACAGGGAGACAGATCCCTCCTCCCAGTCCAGGTTTTGTAGCAATCCTCATGTACGGCATTTTCGTTTAAATCATGCAGAGCACAGCAGGGTGTGTCTCAGGTGAGAGCCAGGCTTGGTGAAGCTAACACATGCTGTGTGAGCTGGGCTGGCTCTGTGTGGAGTGAACACAGGCCAAGAGTGTGAGCCTAGGAGAACCTTACACAGATCCCTGCGGTTAACGGGGTCCTAAGGTAACAAGACTTTTTGATGCAAAGAATTTGTCTATATGCACCGGCTGTGATCCGGAAGAGACTTTGACTGTGGGAAATTGGATCTATTTATGCTGCAACAATAAATAGACTGTTTGTGTGAACACGCTGCTGCCTCACGTTTTTGCCCAAACAACGCTGCTACCTCACATTATGGTGGAGAATGCGGGCATGGCAGCCTGGTTGCTAAGGGCAATGGCCTAAGAGGTACTTACCCGGAAAAAAAAATAATTTTTTTTTTTACTGACTGTTTGCGGTGGATCGGCGGGTCCACGAAGCTTACAGGCGTTGCAGCTTGGTGGCTAGGGGCAACAACCCAGTTTTCACATGTTTATGATCAAGCCTGCAAAGTTACAGTTTACCTCAGCAGCCACCATGGAGGATCTTGTAAAGCAGCTGGCCCAGTCTACTGCTCAACTACAGCAGGTTTTTGCACAAACCAGTGCACAGCAGCAACAAGCTAATGCTCAGCACCAGCGGGCGTTAGCTCAGCAACAGGAGACAAACAGCTTGTTGATTAAGCAGCTTTCTGCTCTGCAAGAAGCGCTCCCAGCGGTAACTTCAGGTCATCCAGTCCTTCCTGCTGCCCAGGACAGAGTAAGGGCGGCACTTACGAAGATGAGTGCAGAGGACGACCCAGAAGCCTTTCTCTCCGTGTTTGAGAGGACCGCTGAGCGAGAGAAATTGTCTACCGACCGTTGGACTGATGTCGTGGCCCCGTTCCTGGTAGGTGAACCCCAAAAAGCCTACCTGGATCTCAGCACGGAGGATTCCAAGGACTATGGCACACTAAAAGGTGAGATCCTTGCACGAATGGGGGTTAACACTTATCTCCGGGCCCAACGAGTGAATCAGTGGTCCTTTGAGGAGGGAAAACCTGCACACTCACGGGCCCATGTCTTACTGGACCTTATAAAAAAATGGCTGCAGCCGGAGACCTTGAACCCCGGACAGATGATTGAGCGGGTGGTGATTGAACGGTTTGTGCGGACTTTGCCAGCCCCCATTCAACGGTGGGTGGGACAGGGGGACCCCGGTACCCTAGACCAGCTAGTGAATTTGGTGGAACGCTACACAGGTACCCAGGAGTTGGTCCGGGACTCTGCTTCACGGCGGGCAGTCCGTAGGGACACGCCCCCTTCACAGTTGGTAAAAGACTCCCGTCCCTCCTCGGGTGCTGCCCCGTCTTCAGCCCTGGCAGAGAATAAACCCCAGACTAAGGTCAGCCGGAGTCCCGGTTCCCCAAAGTCAGACACCCGAAACAGGGACACCTCTGCTGTTATGTGCTGGCGGTGCCATCAGCTCGGGCATGTGATGGCACAGTGCCCACTCACATCAGAACCCATGGACTGCCGGTACACTCGCCGGGTATCAATGTATGCCCATACTGTTTGTACCGCAAGCACTGTTACTATGGGGGAGGAGCCCCATCTCTGCAAAGTACGTGTTAATGGCTATACAGCAGAGGCTTTGTTGGACTCAGGAAGTTTAGTGACTCTTGTACATGCCTCCTTGGTCTCCGGGGAAAACCCTACGGGACATAAAGTAGGGGTACTTTGTATTCATGGAGACCTACGTGAATACCCTATGGAAAGGGTCACCATTGCTACCTCATGTGGAGAGGTTCAACATGACGTGGGGGTGATGAAAAGACTTCCATATGATGTTATTTTGGGAAGAGACTTGCCCCTGTTCTGGACATTATGTGGGAGGCGACCTAGCCCTCCGAGGTGTATGATTGAACCAGGCCCTGAGCCGGATGATCCCGACTCAGGGATACCTGCCGTAGGGGTCACCAGTATAGGGACAGAGTGTAACCCTGCCAGGTTCCCCCTAGAGGTAATGGCAGGAGAGGTTGAGCCACCCGAGGCAATCCCGGAGTTGAACGTGTCTCCAGATAATTTCGGAACAGCGCAGCTCCGGGACCCCACATTGGCTCCTGGACGTGGAAATGTACAGGTAATTGATGGGGTACCCCAGCGGCCTGGTGCCAGGCTGGAAACTCCCTACATGGCTCTAAAGCGAGAGTTGCTCTATCGGGTTGATACAATCCGGGGGGAAATAGTGGAACAGTTGGTGGTCCCTCAGCCGTACCGCCGTCAGACCTTGGAATTGGCTCATAACCACCTAATGAGTGGGCACCTAGGTGAAGAGAAAACGCGGGAAGGCATGTTTCAGCGGTTTTACTGGCCAGGGATCGGCGCAGAAATTAAGAGGTTCTGTGAGTCCTGCCCAGTTTGTCAGTTGACCGCACCAACGCACCGTTTCCGTAGTCCTCCGATACCTTTACCCATTATAGAGGTGCCTTTTGAGCGGATTGCTATGGATCTGATCGGACCCATTGTAAAATCCGCCCGTGGTCACCAGCACATCCTGGTAGTGATGGATTATGCGACACGTTATCCGGAGGCCGTTCCACTGCGTCACACCTCGGCGAGGCTTATTGCTCGGGAGTTGTTTGCTATGTTCTGTCGCATGGGGTTACCCAAAGAAATCCTTACCGATCAGGGCACTCCCTTTATGTCTAAAATTACAAAGGAACTGTGCAAACTCCTCCAGATAAAGCAGCTGCGCACGTCGGTGTACCATCCCCAGACTGATGGTCTAGTGGAACGTTTTAATAAAACTCTGAAGGCTATGTTGAAAAAGGTGGTCTCCAAAGAGGGGAAAGATTGGGACATGTTATTGCCCTATTTAATGTTCGCTATCCGCGAGGTCCCACAATCTTCCACCGGGTTCTCGCCATTTGAGTTACTGTATGGCAGACATGCGCGGGGACTGCTGGATATAGTTAAGGAAACTTGGGAACAGGAGCCCACCCCTCACAAAAGCACGGTGGAATACGTTATGGGTATGCAGGATCGTATCACGGCAATAATGCCCATTGTTAAAGAGCATTTGCTGGATGCTCAGGCAGCCCAAAGTACTCAGTATAGAAAGGCCTCCATCAGGTCTTTTAAACCGGGAGATCGTGTCTTAGTCCTAATACCTACCGCAGAAAGTAAGTTCTTAGCCAAATGGCAAGGTCCCTATGAGATCCGGGAGAAAGTGGGGGAAGTAAACTATAAGGTGTATTAGCCAGGTAGAAGAAAACCAGAACAAATCTACCATGTAAACCTGCTGAAGGCGTGAAAAGACAGGGAATGTATGGTGGCTGACGTAATGTTGGACCTAACCTTTTCAGGTGCCTTAACAACAACCAAGGAGGAGTCCCCTGATGATGAATTGGGAGTGAGGATAGGGGATTCTCTCTCAAAACAGCAGAGACGGGAGTCTCGGAGATTAGCGCAGCGGAATATGGATGTGTTCTCAAGCCTACCAGGCCGAACAACCGTAATCCACCATGATATTGTCACCGAGCCTCAAGTAAGGGTACGCCTGAGGCCATACCGGGTACCAGAGGCTCGTAGGCAAGCCATTGCGGAGGAGGTAAAAAAGATGCTCCAACTGGGGGTTATTGAAAAATCCACGAGCGAATGGGCCAGTCCCATTGTGCTGATCCCGAAACCAGACGGTTCTTTAAGATTCTGTAATGACTTCCAAAAGTTAAATGAGGTTTCGAAATTTGATATGTATCCCATGCCCAGGGTCGACGAGCTGATAGAGAGACTGGGACGGGCCCAGTACTTCACGACTCTCGATCTCACTAAAGGTTACTGGCAGGTGCCGCTGACAGAGGCGGCAAAAGAAAAGACCGCTTTTGTCACGCCAGGGGGGCTCTATCACTATGTCGTCTTGCCATTTGGTTTACATGGGGCTCCGGCCACGTTTCAGAGGTTAATGGACATAGTGTTAGAACCCCATCAACCATATGCCTCCGCATATTTGGATGACATCATCATCTATAGCAGTGACTGGAGCACCCACTTATCTCAGGTACAAGCGGTAGTGGATTCGCTCAGAGCGGCTGGTCTGACGGCGAATCCAAGCAAATGTGCTATGGGTCTCAAAGAAGCCTGTTACTTGGGGTATGTGATAGGCCAAGGGGTTATCAAGCCACAAGTAAACAAAATCGAAGCCATTCAAAACTGGCCTCGTCCCCTTACCACAAAACAGGTAAGAGCCTTTCTGGGTATAATGGGGTATTACCGACGATTCATACCCAATTTTGCTGGAAGGTCGGCGCCTTTGTCCGATCTTTTAAAAGGGAAGAAGTCGGTCATGGTCCACTGGAATACACAAGCAGAGGAAGCCTTTCAGGTGCTAAAGGTAGTCCTATGTGGTCAGCCTGTCCTTGTCAACCCTGACTTTCAAAAGGAGTTTATAGTACAGGCAGATGCCTCTGAGGTGGGTCTGGGGGGAGTTTATAGTACAGGCAGATGCCTCTGAGGTGGGTCTGGGGGGAGTTTTTAGCACAGGCAGATGCCTCTGAGGTGGGTCTGGGGGGAGTTTATAGTACAGGCGGATGACTCTGAGGTGGGTCTGGGGGGAGTTTATAGTACAGGCGGATGCCTCTGAGGTGGGTCTGGGGGGAGTTTATAGTATAGGCAGATGCCTCTGAGGTGGGTCTGGGGGGAGTTTATAGTACAGGCAGATGCCTCTGAGGTGGGTCTGGGGGGAGTTTATAGTACAGGCAGATGCCTCTGAGGTGGGTCTGGGGGGAGTTTATAGTACAGGCAGATGTCTCTGAGGTGGGTGTGGGGGGAGTTTATAGTACAGGCAGATGTCTCTGAGGTGGGTCTGGGGGGAGTTTATAGTACAGGCAGATGCCTCTGAGGTGGGTCTGGGGGGAGTTTATAGTACAGGCAGATGCCTCTGAGGTGGGTCTGGGGGGAGTTTATAGTACAGGCAGATGCCTCTGAGGTGGGTGTGGGGGGAGTTTATAGTACAGGCAGATGCCTCTGAGGTGGGTGTGGGGGGAGTTTATAGTACAGGCAGATGCCTCTGAGGTGGGTCTGGGGGGAGTTTATAGTACAGGCAGATGCCTCTGAGGTGGGTGTGGGGGGAGTTTATAGTACAGGCAGATGCCTCTGAGGTGGGTCTGGGGGGAGTTTATAGTACAGGCGGATGCCTCTGAGGTGGGTCTGGGGGGAGTTTATAGTACAGGCAGATGCCTCTGAGGTGGGTCTGGGGGGAGTTTATAGTACAGGCAGATGCCTCTGAGGTGGGTCTGGGGGGAGTTTATAGTACAGGCGGATGCCTCTGAGGTGGGTCTGGGGGGAGTTTATAGTACAGGCGGATGCCTCTGAGGTGAGTCTGGGGGGAGTTTATAGTACAGGCAGATGCCTCTGAGGTGGGTGTGGGGGGAGTTTATAGTACAGGCAGATGCCTCTGAGGTGGGTCTGGGGGGAGTTTATAGTACAGGCAGATGCCTCTGAGGTGGGTCTGGGGGGAGTTTATAGTACAGGCAGATGTCTCTGAGGTGGGTCTGGGGGGAGTTTATAGTGCAGGCAGATGCCTCTGAGGTGGGTCTGGGGGGAGTTTATAGTACAGGCAGATGCCTCTGAGGTGGGTCTGGGGGGAGTTTATAGTACAGGCAGATGCCTCTGAGGTGGGTGTGGGGGGAGTTTATAGTACGGGCAGATGCCTCTGAGGTGGGTGTGGGGGGAGTTTATAGTACAGGCGGATGCCTCTGAGGTGGGTCTGGGGGGAGTTTATAGTACAGGCAGATGCCTCTGAGGTGGGTCTGGGGGGAGTTTATAGTACAGGCAGATGCCTCTGAGGTGGGTGTGGGGGGAGTTTATAGTACAGGCGGATGCCTCTGAGGTGGGTCTGGGGGGAGTTTATAGTACAGGCAGATGCCTCTGAGGTGGGTCTGGGGGGAGTTTATAGTACAGGCAGATGCCTCTGAGGTGGGTCTGGGGGGAGTTTATAGTACAGGCGGATGCCTCTGAGGTGGGTCTGGGGGGAGTTTATAGTACAGGCAGATGCCTCTGAGGTGGGTCTGGGGGGAGTTTATAGTACAGGCAGATGCCTCTGAGGTGGGTCTGGGGGGAGTTTATAGTACAGGCAGATGCCTCTGAGGTGGGTCTGGGGGGAGTTTATAGTACAGGCAGATGCCTCTGAGGTGGGTCTGGGGGGAGTTTATAGTACAGGCAGATGCCTCTGAGGTGGGTCTGGGGGGAGTTTATAGTACAGGCAGATGCCGCTGAGGTGGGTCTGGGGGGAGTTTATAGTACAGGCAGATGCCTCTGAGGTGGGTCTGGGGGGAGTTTATAGTACAGGCAGATGCCTCTGAGGTGGGTCTGGGGGGAGTTTATAGTACAGGCAGATGCCTCTGAGGTGGGTCTGGGGGGAGTTTATAGTACAGGCGGATGCCTCTGAGGTGGGTCTGGGGGGAGTTTATAGTACAGGCAGATGCCTCTGAGGTGGGTCTGGGGGGAGTTTATAGTACAGGCAGATGCCTCTGAGGTGGGTCTGGGGGGAGTTTATAGTACAGGCGGATGCCTCTGAGGTGGGTCTGGGGGGAGTTTATAGTACAGGCGGATGCCTCTGAGGTGGGTCTGGGGGGAGTTTATAGTACAGGCGGATGCCTCTGAGGTGGGTCTGGGGGGAGTTTATAGTACAGGCGGATGCCTCTGAGGTGGGTCTGGGGGGAGTTTATAGTACAGGCGGATGCCTCTGAGGTGGGTCTGGGGGGAGTTTATAGTACAGGCAGATGCCTCTGAGGTGGGTCTGGGGGGAGTTTATAGTACAGGCGGATGCCTCTGAGGTGGGTCTGGGGGGAGTTTATAGTACAGGCAGATGCCGCTGAGGTGGGTCTGGGGGGAGTTTATAGTACAGGCAGATGCCTCTGAGGTGGGTCTGGGGGGAGTTTATAGTACAGGCAGATGTCTCTGAGGTGGGTCTGGGGGCAGTTTATAGTACAGGCAGATGCCTCTGAGGTGGGTCTGGGGGGAGTTTATAGTACAGGCAGATGCCTCTGAGGTGGGTCTGGGGGGAGTTTATAGTACAGGCGGATGCCTCTGAGGTGGGTCTGGGGGGAGTTTATAGTACAGGCAGATGCCTCTGAGGTGGGTCTGGGGGGAGTTTATAGTACGGGCAGATGCCTCTGAGGTGGGTGTGGGGGGAGTTTATAGTACGGGCAGATGCCTCTGAGGTGGGTGTGGGGGGAGTTTATAGTACAGGCAGATGCCTCTGAGGTGGGTCTGGGGGGAGTTTATAGTACAGGCAGATGCCTCTGAGGTGGGTCTGGGGGGAGTTTATAGTACAGGCAGATGCCTCTGAGGTGGGTCTGGGGGGAGTTTATAGTACAGGCAGATGCCTCTGAGGTGGGTCTGGGGGGAGTTTTTAGCACAGGCAGATGCCTCTGAGGTGGGTCTGGGGGGAGTTTATAGTACAGGCAGATGCCTCTGAGGTGGGTCTGGGGGGAGTTTATAGTACAGGCAGATGCCGCTGAGGTGGGTCTGGGGGGAGTTTATAGTACAGGCAGATGCCTCTGAGGTGGGTCTGGGGGGAGTTTATAGTACAGGCAGATGCCTCTGAGGTGGGTCTGGGGGGAGTTTATAGTACAGACAGATGCCTCTGAGGTGGGTCTGGGGGGAGTTTATAGTACAGGCGGATGCCTCTGAGGTGGGTCTGGGGGGAGTTTATAGTACAGGCAGATGCCTCTGAGGTGGGTCTGGGGGGAGTTTATAGTACAGGCAGATGCCTCTGAGGTGGGTCTGGGGGGAGTTTATAGTACAGGCAGATGCCGCTGAGGTGGGTCTGGGGGGAGTTTATAGTACAGGCAGATGCCTCTGAGGTGGGTCTGGGGGGAGTTTATAGTACAGGCAGATGCCTCTGAGGTGGGTCTGGGTGCGGTTCTGTCCCAGGAGGTAGATGGAGAAGAGCACCCGATCACCTATTTGAGTAGAAAGCTCACCCCGGCAGAGAAGAACTATAGCATAGTGGAGAAGGAGTGCCTGGCCATAAAATGGGCTCTGGAATCCCTCCGCTACTACCTGCTGGGGCGACACTTTCGCCTGGTGACGGACCACTCCCCTTTGGTCTGGATGAGGAATGCTAAGGAGAGAAATGCTAGAGTCACCAGGTGGTTTCTCTCCTTGCAGAACTTTCACTTTTCTGTGGAACACCGGGCTGGTAGGTTGCAGGGCAATACGGATGCCCTGTCCAGAGGTCCCTGTATGTTGGCAAAAGTTCAACCCCGCCCGTTTGAACTGAGGGGGGGGATATGTGAGGCAGTGACAGGGGTAATATTTGAAGACCGCTATGTGTCCCCCAGAATGTGTCTGGAAGCCCTCTGAGGTTGCTATAGCTATTACTGGGAGTATAGCACAAAGGGTAACAGGGAGACAGATCCCTGCTCCCAGTCCAGGTTTTGTAGCAATCCTCATGTCCGGCATTTTCGTTTAAATCATGCAGAGCACAGCAGGGTGTGTCTCAGTTGAGAGCCAGGCTTGTGGAAGCTAACACATGCGGTGTGAGCTGCGCTGGCTCTGTGTGGAGTGAACACAGGCCAAGAGTGTGAGCCTAGGAGAACCTTAACAAGACCCCTGCGGTTATCGGGGTCCTAAGGTAACAAGACTTTTTGATGCAAAGAATTTGTCTATATGCACCGGCTGTGATCCGGAAGAGACTGTGACTGTGGGAAATTGGATCTATTTATGCTGCAACAATAAATAGACTGTTGGTGTGAACACGCTGCTGCCTCACTGCCTCACGTTTTTGCCCAAACAACGCTGCTACCTCACAATAGTTTTGATGCCTTCAATGTGAATCTACAATTTTCAGAGTCATGAAAATAAAAAAAACTCTTTGAATGAGGTGTGTCCAAACTTTTGGTCTGTACTGCATATATATATATATATATATATATATATATATATATATATATATATATATATTATAAATAGAATATTTCTCCTCTGATGACAGTGTTCGATCTTCAGGTTCCTCTGGTGGCGGCATTCAGTCTTCGGGTTCCTCTGATGACAGTATTCAGTTTTTGTGCAGTGCAATTTTTCTCTCGCCCCATAGACTTGAATGGGTGCGAGAGAAAGAAGGATCGCATTACAGTCACAGAATGCTGCGACTATTTTCTCGGTCCGATTATGGCTGAGGAAATAATCGCTCATGGTGCTAGCACTAGGTTAATATTGGTCTGAGTGGAATGCGATGTTTTATCACACTCTGCTCGCTCCGATTTTCATGCCGAGTGTGCGATCAAAGAGATTGTTTTATAGCATTAATCTAATGCATATCTTTTTTTTTCAAAAATGTGTGTACAAAAATTCTTCTGTAATGTATAATATCCATTGTGCACTGTTTAAATGAATCTTTTGTTATGTTTTTGTTTAAATGTGCGGTGATGATGGGGGCGGTAGTGCTGGTGTGTGCGGTGATGATGGGGCGGTAGTGCCGGTGTGTGTGCAGTGATGATGGGGGCGGTAGTGTCGGTGTGTGCGGTGATGATGGGGGCGGTAGTGCCGGTGTGTGTGCGGTGATGATGGGGCGGTAGTGTCGGTGTGTGCGGTGATGATGGGGGCGGTAGTGCCGGTGTGTGTGCGGTGATGATGGGGGCAGTAGTGTCGGTGTGTGTGCGGTGATGATGGGGGCGGTAGTGCCGGTGTGTGTGCGGTGATGATGGGGCGGTAGTGTCTGTGTGTGCAGAGATGATGGGGGCGGTAGTGTCGGTGTGTGCGGTGATGATGGGGTCTCTCTCTCTCTTTTGGCATGAAAAAGAAAAAAAAACAAATCTGTTTTTTGCTGGATCCGTCGCATTAGCTTTTACACAATTTGTGATGGATCCGTTGCATCAGGCACAAACCGGATTGTGCCTGATGGCAAAACACGGATGTGTGGAAGCAGCCTTAAGTGGGCTTTACACGCTACGATATCGCTAGCAATTTCTAGCGATATCGAGCGTGTAAGCACCCGCCCCCGTCGCACATGCTATATCGTGTGATCGCTGCCGCAGCGAACATTATCGCTACGGCAGCGTCACACGCACTTACCTGGTCGGCGGCGCCGCTGTGACTGCCAAACAATCCCTCCCTCAAGGGTAAGGGACGTTCAGCGTCACCGCAATGTCACTGCAACGTCACTAAGCGGCCGGCCAATCAAAGCGGAGGGGCGGAGATGAGCGGGACGTAACATCCCGCCCACCACCTTCCTTCCGCATAGCGGCTGGCGGCAGGTAAGGAGACGTTCCTTGCTCCTGCGGTGTCACACATAGCGATGAACCACATGGGTAAACACCCTTACCGATTTTGGGTTTTGGGACGACCTCTCCATGGTGAACGATTTTGACCATTTTTGAGGTCGCTAAAAGTCGTTGGTCAGCGTCACACGCTGCGATATCGTTAATGAGGCCGGATGTGCGGCACTAACAACGTGACCCCGACGACCAAACATTAACGATATCGTAGCGTGTAAAGCCCCCTTAAATCTTACGGTAATGTTGCCCTCTCGTTTTCCCGCTCTATCTCCTGCAATTTAACACTCGGTAGTTTTCGGTTATACGATATCTGCCAGGAAGGCGGTCAGGAAAAAGTACAGCCTTTAGAATAGGAAGCATCTTCCTCTGTGGTGTAATCCGGAGTTTCCCGCGGGGGTGGAGGATAAACTGTATTCTGTGCCGCGCGGAGCCGGGATATCTAAGGTCTCTCATCTTATACATTCAGCAGAAGCGAGGAGCTGAACAAGCAGGGAGCGCACGGAAAATGCCCTCTCCGTTATGTCCAGCTGAACGCCTTTTTCGTTTTTCCATTTTGTTTATTTGCTCCTTGTAACTTTATTATTTTTCCGTTAATCTTGCCATACGAGGGCTTGTTTTTTGCGGGACGAGTTGTACTTTTAAATGAAATCATAAGTTTTACCATACAGTGTACTGGAAACCGGCAAAAAAATTCCAAGTGGGGAAAATTTTTTAAAAAAAGTGCAATTGCACAATTATTTTTGGGATATTTTATTAGCCATGTTCACTATATGGTAAAACTGATTTGTCAGTGTGATGCCTCACGTCAGTGTGATGCCGCACGTCAGTGTGATGCCGCACGTCAGTGTGATGCTTCACGTCAGTGTGATGCCTCACGTCAGTGTGATGCCTCACGTCAGTGTGATGCCTCACGTCAGTGTGATGCCGCACGTCAGTGTGATGCCGCACGTCAGTGTGATGCCGCACGTCAGTGTGATGCCGCACGTCAGTGTGATGCCGCACGTCAGTGTGATGCCGCACGTCAGTGTGATGCCTCACGTCAGTGTGATGCCTCACGTCAGTGTGTAGCCTCACGTCAGTGTGATGCCTCACGTCAGTGTGATGCCTCACGTCAGTGTGATGCCGCACGTCAGTGTGATGCCGCACGTCAGTGTGATGCTTCACGTCAGTGTGATGCCTCACGTCAGTGTGATGCCGCACGTCAGTGTGATGCCGCACGTCAGTGTGATGCCGCACGTCAGTGTGATGCCGCACGTCAGTGTGATGCCTCACGTCAGTGTGATGCTTCACGTCAGTGTGATGCCTCACGTCAGTGTGATGCCGCACGTCAGTGTGATGCCGCACGTCAGTGTGATGCCGCACGTCAGTGTGATGCCGCACGTCAGTGTGATGCTTCACGTCAGTGCGATGCCTCACGTCAGTGCGATGCCTCACGTCAGTGTGATGCCTCACGTCAGTGTGATGCCGCACGTCAGTGTGATGCCTCACGTCAGTGTGATGCCGCACGTCAGTGTGATGCTTCACGTCAGTGTGATGCCGCACGTCAGTGTGATGCCTCACGTCAGTGTGATGCCGCACGTCAGTGTGATGCTTCACGTCAGTGTGATGCCTCACGTCAGTGTGATGCCGCACGTCAGTGTGATGCCTCACGTCAGTGTGATGCCTCACGTCAGTGTGATGCCTCACGTCAGTGTGATGCCGCACGTCAGTGTGATGCCGCACGTCAGTGTGATGCCGCACGTCAGTGTGATGCCGCACGTCAGTGTGATGCCGCACGTCAGTGTGATGCCTCACGTCAGTGTGATGCCGCACGTCAGTGTGATGCCGCACGTCAGTGTGATGCCTCACGTCAGTGTGATGCCTCACGTCAGTGTGTAGCCTCACGTCAGTGTGATGCCTCACGTCAGTGCGATGCCGCACGTCAGTGTGATGCCGCACGTCAGTGTGATTACTCACGTCAGTGTGATGCCTCACGTCAGTGTGATGCCTCACGTCAGTGTGATGCCTCACGTCAGTGTGATGCCTCACGTCAGTGTGATGCCTCACGTCAGTGTGTAGCCTCACGTCAGTGTGATGCCTCACGTCAGTGCGATGCCTCACGTCAGTGTGTAGCCTCACGTCAGTGTGATGCCTCACGTCAGTGCGATGCCTCACGTCAGTGTGTAGCCTCACGTCAGTGTGATGCCGCACGTCAGTGTGATGCCTCACGTCAGTGCGATGCCGCACGTCAGTGTGATGCCTCACGTCAGTGCGATGCCTCACGTCAGTGCGATGCCTCACGTCAGTGCGATGCCTCACGTCAGTGTGATGCCTCACGTCAGTGCGATGCCGCACGTCAGTGTGATGCCGCACGTCAGTGTGATGCCGCACGTCAGTGTGATTACTCACGTCAGTGTGATGCCTCACGTCAGTGCGATGCCGCACGTCAGTGTGATGCCTCACGTCAGTGTGATGCCTCACGTCAGTGTGATGCCGCACGTCAGTGTGATGCCTCACGTCAGTGTGTAGCCTCACGTCAGTGTGATGCCGCACGTCAGTGCGATGCCTCACGTCAGTGCGATGCCTCACGTCAGTGCGATGCCTCACGTCAGTGTGATGCCTCACGTCAGTGTGTAGCCTCACGTCAGTGTGATGCCTCACGTCAGTGCGATGCCGCACGTCAGTGTGATGCCGCACGTCAGTGTGATTACTCACGTCAGTGTGATGCCTCACGTCAGTGTGATGCCTCACGTCAGTGTGATGCCTCACGTCAGTGTGTAGCCTCACGTCAGTGTGATGCCGCACGTCAGTGTGATGCCTCACGTCAGTGTGATGCCTCACGTCAGTGTGTAGCCTCACGTCAGTGTGATGCCGCACGTCAGTGCGATGCCTCACGTCAGTGCGATGCCTCACGTCAGTGTGATGCCTCACGTCAGTGTGTAGCCTCACGTCAGTGTGATGCCTCACGTCAGTGCGATGCCGCACGTCAGTGCGATGCCGCACGTCAGTGTGATGCCTCACGTCAGTGTGATGCCTCACGTCAGTGTGATGCCTCACGTCAGTGTGATGCCGCACGTCAGTGTGATGCCGCACGTCAGTGTGATTACTCACGTCAGTGTGATGCCTCACGTCAGTGTGATGCCTCACGTCAGTGTGTAGCCTCACGTCAGTGTGTAGCCTCACGTCAGTGTGATGCCTCACGTCAGTGTGTAGCCTCACGTCAGTGTGATGCCTCACGTCAGTGCGATGCCTCACGTCAGTGTGATGCCTCACGTCAGTGTGATGCCTCACGTCAGTGTGTAGCCTCACGTCAGTGTGATGCCTCACGTCAGTGCGATGCCGCACGTCAGTGTGATGCCGCACGTCAGTGTGATGCCGCACGTCAGTGTGATTACTCACGTCAGTGTGATGCCTCACGTCAGTGTGATGCCTCACGTCAGTGTGATGCCGCACGTCAGTGTGATGCTTCACGTCAGTGTGTAGCCTCACGTCAGTGTGTAGCCTCACGTCAGTGTGATGCCTCACGTCAGTGTGATGCCGCACGTCAGTGTGATGCCGCACGTCAGTGTGATGCCGCACGTCAGTGTGATTACTCACGTCAGTGTGATGCCTCACGTCAGTGTGATGCCTCACGTCAGTGTGATGCCGCACGTCAGTGTGATGCCGCACGTCAGTGTGATGCCTCACGTCAGTGTGATGCTTCACGTCAGTGTGATGCCTCACGTCAGTGTGATGCCTCACGTCAGTGTGATGCCGCACGTCAGTGTGATGCCTCACGTCAGTGTGATGCCGCACGTCAGTGTGATTACTCACGTCAGTGTGATGCCTCACGTCAGTGTGATGCCGCACGTCAGTGTGATTACTCACGTCAGTGCGATGCCTCACGTCAGTGTGATGCCTCACGTCAGTGTGATGCCGCACGTCAGTGTGATTACTCACGTCAGTGCGATGCCGCACGTCAGTGCGATGCCGCACGTCAGTGCGATGCCGCACGTCAGTGCGATGCCGCACGTCAGTGTGATGCCTCACGTCAGTGCGATGCCTCACGTCAGTGCGATGCCTCACGTCAGTGTGATGCCGCACGTCAGTGTGATGCCGCACGTCAGTGTGATGCCGCACGTCAGTGTGATGCCGCACGTCAGTGTGATGCCTCACGTCAGTGTGATGCCTCACGTCAGTGTGATGCCTCACGTCAGTGTGATGCTTCACGTCAGTGTGATGCTTCACGTCAGTGTGATGCTTCACGTCAGTGTGATGCCTCACGTCAGTGTGATGCCTCACGTCAGTGTGATGACTCAGGTGTGTGCGAGTTCATAGACACCAAACATGTATAGGTTTACTTTTATCCAACGGGTAAAAAAAAACCAGGAGTTTGTCCAATAAAAAGTTTTGCACTTTTTGCGCCATTTTCCGCGACTCGTAGCATTCTTTTTTTTCAGGATCTGGGGCTCACTGACGTTTTTAACCATACCATTTTTGCGCCTATGCTACGTTTTGATAGCCTTTATTGCATTTTGCGCAAAATTTGCGGTGACCACAAAACATAATTTTGGTGTTTGGAATTTATGTTGCCGCTACACCATTTACCGATCAGATTAATTGATTTTATATTTTGATAGATCAGGTGTTTCTGAACGCAGCGATACCAAATATGTGTATATTTTTATTTTTAACTTCGTTTAATTAATATAATCAAATTTTTTAATTCTTTTAACCCTTTAATTTTAAGTGGGGCGAAAGGGGGGTGATCTGAACTTTTAGGTTTTTTATTTTTATATTTTTTTTTTTTCACTTTTTTATAACTTTTTTTATTAGTCCCCCTAGGGGAGTATAAGGATCAGAAGTCTGACCGCTCTTGCATTTCTGTTGATCAGAGCTGCACAGCTCAGATCAGCAGAAATGCTCGTCTGTTGTAACCTGCAGCACTCGGCCGGCTCTTACAGGAAGTGAGTCATGATAGCTACAGGAGTCATCACATGACAATGTGCTATCACGGTAACTATCGCCTCACAGTGATCACGTCACGGCTCCACCGATGGAGCCAGGTGAGTGAAGACTTACCGTGGTGGGCACATTTTAACAGTATGATTTAAGGGGTTAGCAGGCGCAGGTGGATTACAGATCCACCTGTGCATGCAAGGCACAGATGTCAGCTGTTCAAATCAGCAGACGTGTGGGAATTATCATCAGCTGCTGGCAGCAGTCGTAGGTGATTACAACTATATTGCTTAGAACGTAATGTCACGACCCACGGTCGTTAAGGGGTTAAGGGACGTTACATTTGACTCTAAACAGAATGAACTGGATCCCATTCTTCCTCATCCAATGGGATCAATATCCGAGTTATACCTAATGATGAAGCCTGGATTATTGGGACACATCCCGGAATGTTCTTCAGCTACTGGAGATTACTGATGAGCGATATTGATGTTCCTTGTAAGATAAGAGCGGGTTCATCTACTTTACAGAAAAATAGCAACGAATCCTGGAGAGACCCCATTTACAATTCTGCACGCGTCCATCTATGCTTTTAATATTCCTAAAGTGGATCCTAGTGTGGACAGGTGAACCGCATGCCCCAAATGCCAATTGTAAAATTCAGACCCTTACCATGGTATTTGGCTTTGCCCCGACTCTGCATCCTTCTGGGGGTCAGTCTCTGCGCCCCTTAACGCCTCAAGCAGCGCCACTTGGAAAACTCTGGCATAGACAGTAATATAAGTGCAGGTATGCCAAGACTTCTGCACACTATTCTATTGCTGTCCAAAAAGAAACCGTCCTCCACCCCCTCTATCTCAGCACTGATAACTGAAGCATTATATGGAAATCGAGCAGGCTGCGACGCACTCACTAATAAGGAGGCGCAGGCACGGAGGTTTCTATTAACATGGAAACAGTTTGTGGTGAAATATTGCAATAAGGAGGAAAAAGAAAAGTGGTGCAACATTTTACCTCGACTGCATGGTATTATGGAAGACCTAAAATAACCTGGGTGACCTCCAAATAACCTGGGTGACCTCCAAATAACTTGGGTGACCTCCAAATAACCTGGGTGACCTCAAAATAACCTGGGTGAACTCAAAATAACCTGGGTGACCTCAAAATAACCTGGGTGACCTCAAAATACGTAAACTGTGAGAGAACAGGACTAAGTGTCTCCCTGTATAATATGTAAGGAGGTGGACCCCTGAAGACCCCACAACCACCATGCTGTGTAATGTAATGCATGATAGAGTAATGTAAGATGGGAAGGTAGAAGGTGTCAGATGTATCAGTGTTGCTGATGTGCAATGTTCCTGTATCATGTAAGGCAACGTTATGTAGGATTTGATAATGCAGAGCACCGTAATGTGTGTATAGAAATGTAGTTAAAGGGTTAAGTCTGCCCAGCAACAGGCTGCAAGGGCAAACCGGGTAAATGTTGGGACCAGCACACAGGGGAGGGGTTATCATGTAGGGAAAGGTTTCCTTCTAGAACTTCAGACTGGGATTAGTTTGCAGCTAGAGCAGATGTGATTCTGAGCTCAGCAAGGCCACACGACATGGGTGTCCCTACAGCTAAAGGAGACTGGAGCCAGGGATAGCAGGAAAAGGAGGTGGAAGGTACACAAAGTATCCAACGTAGTTGGGTCAGAGTGGTGACCAGTAGAACTAGCAGGTAGTCTGTTCCTCATACAGGATGATCAGCGTCAAGGCCCCAGACAGTCTACGACTTCAGTAGGTGAAGGGCCTGGACACACAGTACGCGAGACATAAAGGGAACCCTGTTTGGATGTTTCAAAAGGGTCAGTAATGTGAGGCTAGGGTTCCACCATAGTGCCAACCTTTGTCCTAGGTAAGGAGAACTGGATGTGGAGCCGCCGTAAGGACGGGATGACTCTCCCAGGCAGCACTGTAATGATGGGCTGGGTGGTGGTGAATCAAACAGGACTAATGAGGACAGGACCAACTTGGGATGGAAGGAGAGGAGGGACAGTTGGTGGAGACGCTTCATATTGAAAATGAAATGATGAAGATGTGTGCCGCCCTCTCCGGTGTACGGTTCTTACAGAGCTCCATTTAGGTAAAAGACTGTGTTTTAGGAACTTCTCCTTCATTGAACATCTGGTCGTGGCCAGCCAAAGCCATCGGCAGTGTGTGGTCTACACGGGCAAATTGCCCCCATGACACGTCTATACACCCAGCCAGGACCACCCCGTCATTCCTGTGACGTGCTGTGGCACGAGAGAACAGCACCTCGTCCGCCACTACCACCCCGCGCTACAGACATAGGACGGAGTGGTATGTTGGGGCCACGTGTACGGAGCTGCTACATACCCAGCATCTGCCGATAACAGCAGATGATGCCGCTTGCTCTGATCGCTGCTGATTAAGCATTTCAATACCTATGTCAATCACTGACAGCAGCAGCGCAGAGAGGCCACGTATGAGCTCAGCGCTCACTTCTGTGGTATCTGCGTCCTTCGTCATTGCTGTATTTTGTGCGTTTATGAATATGTGAGACCTGACAACTCTCTTGCTGCCTAGGGGGGCAACTATGTGCTCGGCCGAGAGCCTCTATCACAGGTATTTAGGGGTACGAGTTCAGGGGGAAGCTGCCTCTGTGTACGGCCATAGCATAGTGGGGCGATGGCTCAGAAGGAGAATGGCCGGACTGTGGGCATTCCCTACTGGAGAAGAAAAGTCATCTTTGACACCCAGCAACGGGATACTAAAAACTCTAGAAAATGGTGCATATTTGGTATGGCTGGTCCATTAAAGTCCAATCTATGAAAATATACAATATCGTGCACCGTAAAGAGGAAAGCCACCGCACTACAACACGCAGTCACTGTGTCCTATGTGCTCCAAAATGGCAGCAAGGAAAGCAGAAGTGACGACTCTCAGAAAATGGTGACCGAAAAAGGAAATCTACTCAAGTCTGGTAATGCCGCTGAATGGAGGATCCGGTGACCGGGTGACCGCTGTATAAACAGGACACTGTGGAACTCGTCCCACACAAATCAGCAACCCCAAAACCCCGGAACAATAAAAAATCGTAAAGGAAGGGGAGGAAAAGACAAAACCTGAGGGTTGTAGGTGAATGTGGAATGCGGGCGCCGGTACACCAACCATATACAATCAGGGAAAGTGGGGAACACCGGTGCGTCCAACCACACAGGACACCACATCGCCTGTATACAGAGGGCGGAGGATATTCTGGAGGATACTGCCCAGGACACCGCATCTCCCATGTACAGAAAATATTCTGGAGGATACTCCCCAGGACATCGCACCTCCCGTGTACAGAGAGCGGAGGATATTCTGGAGGATAATCCCCAGGACACCGCATCTCCCATGTACAGAAAATATTCTGGAGGATACTCCCCAGGACATCACACCTCCCGTGTACAGAGAGCGGAGGATATTCTGGAGGATACTCCCCAGGACACTGCTCCTCCCGTGTACAGAGGGCGGAGGATATTCTGGAGGATACTGCCCAGGACACCGCATCTCCCATGTACAGAAAATATTCTGGAGGATACTCCCCAGGACATCGCACCTCCCGTGTACAGAGAGCGGAGGATATTCTGGAGGATACTCCCCAGGACACTGCTCCTCCCGTGTACAGAGGGCGGAGGATATTCTGGAGGATACTGCCCAGGACACCGCATCTCCCATGTACAGAAAATATTCTGGAGGATACTCCCCAGGACATCGCACCTCCCGTGTACAGAGAGCGGAGGATATTCTGGAGGATAATCCCCAGGACACCGCTCCTCCTGTGTACAGAGGATATTCTGGAGGATACTCCCCAGGACACCGCTCCTCCTGTGTACAGAGGATATTCTGGAGGATATTCTGGAGGATACTCCCGAGGACACTGCTCCTCCTGTGTACAGAGAGCAGATGATATTCTGGAGGATACGCCCCAGGTTACCGCACCTCCCGTGTGTAGAGAGCAGATGATGATATTCTGGAGGATACGCCCCAGGTTACCGCACCTCCTGTGTGTAGAGAGCGGAGGATATTCTGGAAGATACTCCCCAGGACACCGCTCCTCCTGTGTACAGAGGATATTCTGGAGGATATTCTGTAGGATACTCCCGAGGACACTGCTCCTCCTGTGTACAGAGAGCGGAGGATATTCTGGAGGATACGCCCCAGGTTACCGCACCTCCTGTGTACAGAGGATATTCTGGAGGATACTCCCGAGGACACTGCTCCTTCTGTGTACAGAGGATATTCTGGAGGATATTCTGGAGGATACTCCCGAGGACACTGCTCCTTCTGTGTACAGAGAGCAGATGATATTCTGGAGGATACGCCCCAGGTTACCGCACCTCCCGTGTGTAGAGAGCAGATGATATTCTGGAGGATACGCCCCAGGACACCGCACCTCCTGTGTGTAGAGAGCGGAGGATATTCTGGAAGGTACTCCCCAGGACACCGCACCTCCTGTGTGTAGAGAGCGGAGGATATTCTGGAGGATACTCCCCAGGACACCGCTCCTCCTGTGTACAGAGAGCGGAGGATATTCTGGAGGATACTCCCCAGGACACCGCTCCTCCTGTGTACAGAGAGCGGAGGATATTCTGGAAGATACTCCCCAGGACACCGCTCCTCCTGTGTACAGAGAGCGGAGGATATTCTGGAGGATACTCCCCAGGACACCGCACCTCCTGTGTGTAGAGAGCGGATGATATTTTGGAGGATACTCCCCAGGACACCGCCGTCAGATAATTACCTCCCAGCATCAGTCGGATCTGCCTCTCGATAGTCTTTCCGCAGTGGGTCAGCGCCAGACGGAAGTTCTCCTGGTGACAGGTATTGTCCGCTGTAAACTTCAGCGCTATGGTTCCCCGAAACGTCCCAGACTCTGGATCCTCCTGGAAAGGTTCCGTACACACATTCGGTGACACCATAGTCCGACTTTTATACCACTGGACTTTATGATCTTTAGGGTACATCTCACTGACGTCACAGGATAAGGTCACCAGTGACCCAAAATCAGGAGAAGGAGGACTACAGCGAATATCGGAGACCTGAGGAGCAGACACTGCAAGACAGAAAATACAGTGACATATACAGTGCAATGTGTCATATATAGTACGGTATGGAGCCGGCCACCTGTCCTATATACAGTACGGTATGGAATCAGCAACATATCCTATACAGTGACATACACAGTGCAATGTGTCCTATATAGTACGGTATGGAGCCGGCCACCTGTCCTATATACAGTACGGTATGGAATCAGCAACGTATCCTATACAGTGACATATACAGTGCAATGTGTCATATATAGTACGGTATGGAGCCGGCCACCTGTCCTATATACAGTACGGTATGGAATCAGCAACGTATCCTATACAGTGACATATACAGTGCAATGTGTCATATATAGTACGGTATGGAGCCGGCCACCTGTCCTATATACAGTACGGTATGGAATCAGCAACATATCCTATACAGTGACATACACAGTGCAATGTGTCCTATATAGTACGGTATGGAGCCGGCCACCTGTCCTATATACAGTACGGTATGGAATCAGCAACGTATCCTATACAGTGACATATACAGTGCAATGTGTCATATATAGTACGGTATGGAGCCGGCCACCTGTCCTATATACAGTACGGTATGGAATCAGCAACATATCCTATACAGTGACATATACAGTGCAATGTGTCATATATAGTATGGTATGGAGCCGGCCACCTGTCCTATATACAGTACGGTATGGAATCAGCAACATATCCTATACAGTGACATATACAGTGCAATGTGTCATATATAGTACGGTATGGAGCCGGCCACCTGTCCTATATACAGTACGGTATGGAATCAGCAACATATCCTATACAGTGACATATACAGTGCAATGTGTCATATATAGTACGGTATGGAGCCGGCAACCTGTCCTATATACAGTACGGTATGGAATCAGCAACGTATCCTATACAGTGACATATACAGTGCAATGTGTCATAGTACGGTATGGAGCCGGCCACCTGTCCTATATACAGTACGGTATGGAATCAGCAACATATCCTATACAGTGACATACACAGTGCAATGTGTCCTATATAGTACGGTATGGAGCCGGCCACCTGTCCTATATACAGTACGGTATGGAATCAGCAACGTATCCTATACAGTGACATATACAGTGCAATGTGTCATATATAGTACGGTATGGAGCCGGCCACCTGTCCTATATACAGTACGGTATGGAATCAGCAATGTATCCTATACAGTGACATATACAGTGCAATGTGTCATATATAGTACAGTATGGAGCCGGCCACCTGTCCTATATACAGTACGGTATGGAATCAGCAACGTATCATATACAGTGACATACACAGTGCAATGTGTCATATATAGTACGGTATGGAATCAGCAACGTATCCTATACAGTGACATATACAGTGCAATGTGTCATATATAGTACAGTATGGAGCCGGCAACCTGTCCTATATACAGTACGGTATGGAATCAGCAATGTATCCTATACAGTGACATATACAGTGCAATGTGTCATATATAGTACGGTATGGAGCCGGCAACCTGTCCTATATACAGTACGGTATGGAATCAGCAACGTATCATATACAGTGCAATGTGTCATATATAGTACAGTATGGAGCCGGCCACCTGTCCTATATACAGTACGGTATGGAATCAGCAATGTATCCTATACAGTGACATATACAGTGCAATGTGTCATATATAGTACGGTATGGAGCCGGCCACCTGTCCTATATACAGTACGGTATGGAATCAGCAACGTATCATATACAGTGACATATACAGTGCAATGTGTCATATATAGTACAGTATGGAGCCGGCAACCTGTCCTATATACAGTACGGTATGGAATCAGCAATGTATCCTATACAGTGACATATACAGTGCAATGTGTCATATATAGTACGGTATGGAGCCGGCAACCTGTCCTATATACAGTACGGTATGGAATCAGCAACGTATCATATACAGTGACATATACAGTGCAATGTGTCATATATAGTACGGTATGGAGCCGGCCACCTGTCCTATATACAGTACGGTATGGAATCAGCAACGTATCATATACAGTGACATATACAGTGCAATGTGTCATATATAGTACAGTATGGAGCCGGCCACCTGTCCTATATACAGTACGGTATGGAATCAGCAACGTATCATATACAGTGACATATACAGTGCAATGTGTCATATATAGTACGGTATGGAGCCGGCCACCTGTCCTATATACAGTACGGTATGGAATCAGCAATGTATCCTATACAGTGACATATACAGTGCAATGTGTCATATATAGTACGGTATGGAGCCGGCCACCTGTCCTATATACAGTACGGTATGGAATCAGCAACGTATCATATACAGTGACATATACAGTGCAATGTGTCATATATAGTACGGTATGGAGCCGGCCACCTGTCCTATATACAGTACGGTATGGAATCAGCAATGTATCCTATACAGTGACATATACAGTGCAATGTGTCATATATAGTACAGTATGGAGCCGGCAACCTGTCCTATATACAGTACGGTATGGAATCAGCAACGTATCATATACAGTGACATATACAGTGCAATGTGTCATATATAGTACGGTATGGAGCCGGCCACCTGTCCTATATACAGTACGGTATGGAATCAGCAACGTATCCTATACAGTGACATATACAGTGCAATGTGTCATATATAGTACAGTATGGAGCCGGCCACCTGTCCTATATACAGTACGGTATGGAATCAGCAATGTATCCTATACAGTGACATATACAGTGCAATGTGTCATATATAGTACGGTATGGAGCCGGCCACCTGTCCTATATACAGTACGGTATGGAATCAGCAACGTATCCTATACAGTGACATATACAGTGCAATGTGTCATATATAGTACGGTATGGAGCCGGCCACCTGTCCTATATACAGTACGGTATGGAATCAGCAATGTATCCTATACAGTGAAGGAAATAAGTATTGGATCCCTTGCTGATTGTGTGAGTTTCCCACTGACACAGACATCAACACTCTATAATTTTAAGGGTCGGGTGATTTTTACAGTGAGACATAGAACATAAATCCAGAAAATCACATTGTATAAATGTATTTGCATTTTGCAGCAAGAAATAAGTATTTGATCCCCTACCAACCATTAAGAGTTTTGGCTACAGACACTTAGGGGCACTTTGCACACTATGACATTGCTAGCCGATGCTTGCGATGCCGAGCGCAATAGTCCCCGCCCCCGTCGCACATGCGATATCTTGTGATCGCTGCCGTAGAGAACATTATCGCTACGCCAGCCTCATATGCACTCACCTCCCCTGCGACATCGCTCTGGCCGGCGACCCGCCTCCTTCCTAAGGGGGGCGGGTCGTGCAGCGTCACCACGACATCACTAAGCGGCCGGCCAATAGAAGCGGAGGGGCGGAGATGAGCGGGATGTAAACATCCCGCCCACCTTCTCCCGCATTGCCTTTGGACGGCGGGCGCAGGTAAGGAGATGTTTGTCGCTCCTGCGGATTTACACACAGCGATGTGTGGAGCTGCAGGAACGACAAACAACATCGTACCTGCGGACGCACCGACATTATGAAAATGAACGACATGACACAGATCAGCGATTTTTGACTATTTCACGCTCGTTCATCTTCTCTTCTAGGCTTTGCACGTTGCGGTGTCGTTACCGGCGCCGGATGTGTATCACTTTCGATTTGACCCCGACGATATCGCAGTAGCGATGTCGCAACGTGCAAAGTACCCCTTAGACTTCTTATTCCCTCGTTCCCTGCATTACAGACAGCTCTTTGTCCCCTGTATAAAGCCTCCTGTCAACAGACTCCATTAATCAGACTCTAACCTCTACAACATGGGCGACCAGAGAGCTTTCTAAAGACGTCAGGGACGAGACCATAGACCTGTACAAGGCTGGAATGGAAAAGACCATAGACCTGTACAAGACTGGAATGGAGAAGACCATAGACCTGTACAAGACTGGAATGGAGAAGACCATAGACCTGTACAAGACTGGAATCGAGAAGACCATAGACCTGCACAAGGCTGGAATGGAGAAGACCATAGACCTGCACAAGGCTGGAATGGAGAAGACCATAGACCTGCACAAGGCTGGAATGGAGAAGACCATAGACCTGCACAAGGCTGGAATGGAGAAGACCATAGACCTGCACAAGGCTGGAATGGAGAAGACCATAGACCTGCACAAGGCTGGAATGGAGAAGACCATAGACCTGTACAAGGCTGGAATGGAGAAGACCATAGACCTGCACAAGGCTGGAATGGAGAAGACCATAGACCTGCACAAGGCTGGAATGGAGAAGACCATAGACCTGCACAAGGCTGGAATGGAGAAGACCATAGACCTGCACAAGGCTGGAATGGAGAAGACCATAGACCTGCACAAGGCTGGAATGGAGAAGACCATAGACCTGCACAAGGCTGGAATGGAGAAGACCATAGACCTGCACAAGGCTGGAATGGAGAAGACCATAGACCTGCACAAGGCTGGAATGGAGAAGACCATAGACCTGTACAAGGCTGGAATGGAGAAGACCATAGACCTGCACAAGGCTGGAATGGAGAAGACCATAGACCTGCACAAGGCTGGAATGGAGAAGACCATAGACCTGCACAATGCTGGAATGGAGAAGACCATAGACCTGCACAAGGCTGGAATGGAGAAGACCATAGACCTGCACAAACCTGGAGGAATGGAGAAGACCATAGACCTGCACATGCCTGGAATGGAGAAGACCATAGACCTGCAGAAGGCTGGAATGGAGAAGACCATAGACCTGCACAAGGCTGGAATGGAGAAGACCATAGACCTGCACAAGCCTGGAATGGAGAAGACCATAGACCTGCACAAGGCTGGAATGGAGAAGACCATAGACCTGCACAAGGCTGGAATGGAGAAGACCATAGACCTGCACAAGGCTGGAATGGAGAAGACCATAGACCTGCACAAGGCTGGAATGGAGAAGACCATAGACCTGCACAAGGCTGGAATGGAGAAGACCATAGACCTGCACAAGGCTGGAATGGAGAAGACCATAGACCTGCACAAGGCTGGAATGAAGAAGACCATAGACCTGCACAAGGCTGGAATGGAGAAGACCATAGACCTGCACAAGCCTGATATGGAGAAGACCATAGACCTGCACAAGGCTGGAATGGAGAAGACCATAGACCTGCACAAGGCTGGAATGGAGAAGACCATAGACCTGCACAAGACTGGAATGGAGAAGACCATAGACCTGCACAAAGCTGGAATGGAGAAGACCATAGACCTGCACAAGGCAGGAATGGAGAAGACCATAGACCTGCACAAGCCTGGGGGAATGGAGAAGACCATAGACCTGCACAAGCCTGATATGGAGAAGACCATAGACTTGCACAAGACTGGAATGGAGAAGACCATAGACCTGCACAAGGCTGGAATGGAGAAGACCATAGACCTGCACAAGGCTGCAATGGAGAAGACCATAGACCTGCACAAGGCTGGAATGGAGAAGACCATAGACCTGCACAAGGCTGGAATGGAGAAGACCATAGACCTGCACAAGGCTGGAATGGAGAAGACCATAGACCTGCACAAGGCTGGAATGGAGAAGACCATAGACCTGCACAAGGCTGGAATGGAGAAGACCATAGACCTGCACAAGGCTGGAATGGAGAAGACCATAGACCTGTACAAGGCTGGAATGGAGAAGACCATAGACCTGCACAAGGCTGGAATGGAGAAGACCATAGACCTGCACAAGGCTGGAATGGAGAAGACCATAGACCTGCACAATGCTGGAATGGAGAAGACCATAGACCTGCACAAGGCTGGAATGGAGAAGACCATAGACCTGCACAAACCTGGAGGAATGGAGAAGACCATAGACCTGCACATGCCTGGAATGGAGAAGACCATAGACCTGCAGAAGGCTGGAATGGAGAAGACCATAGACCTGCACAAGGCTGGAATGGAGAAGACCATAGACCTGCACAAGCCTGGAATGGAGAAGACCATAGACCTGCACAAGGCTGGAATGGAGAAGACCATAGACCTGCACACGGCTGGAATGGAGAAGACCATAGACCTGCACAAGGCTGGAATGGAGAAGACCATAGACCTGCACAAGGCTGGAATGGAGAAGACCATAGACCTGCACAAGGCTGGAATGGAGAAGACCATAGACCTGCACAAGGCTGGAATGGAGAAGACCATAGACCTGTACAAGGCTGGAATGGAGAAGACCATAGACCTGCACAAGGCTGGAATGAAGAAGACCATAGACCTGCACAAGGCTGGAATGGAGAAGACCATAGACCTGCACAAGCCTGATATGGAGAAGACCATAGACCTGCACAAGGCTGGAATGGAGAAGACCATAGACCTGCACAAGGCTGGAATGGAGAAGACCATAGACCTGCACAAGACTGGAATGGAGAAGACCATAGACCTGCACAAAGCTGGAATGGAGAAGACCATAGACCTGCACAAGGCAGGAATGGAGAAGACCATAGACCTGCACAAGCCTGGGGGAATGGAGAAGACCATAGACCTGCACAAGCCTGATATGGAGAAGACCATAGACTTGCACAAGACTGGAATGGAGAAGACCATAGACCTGCACAAGGCTGGAATGGAGAAGACCATAGACCTGCACAAGGCTGCAATGGAGAAGACCATAGACCTGCACAAGGCTGGAATGGAGAAGACCATAGACCTGCACAAGACTGGAATGGGCTACAAAACCATAAGTAAGACGCTGGGTGAGAAGGAGAAACTGCTGGTGCAATAGGAAGAAAATGGAAGAAATACAAAATGAGCGTCAATCGCCATCAATCTGGGGCTCCACGCGAACTCTCACCTTGTGGGGTCTCCAGGATCATGAGGAAGGTGAGAGATCAGCCGAAAACTACACGGAGGGAACTTGTTACTGATCTCAAGGCAGCTCGGACCACTGTCACCAAGAAAACCATTGGTAACACATTACGCCGTAATAGCGCCCGCAAAGTCCCACTGCTCAGGAAGTCCACTGTATAGATGCTCCGTCTATAGACGGCCCATATGCGGCCAGCTAGTTTAAAGAAGGCCCATGTGCAGTTGACCCATCTGATGAAGGCCCATGTGCAGCCGGCCGGTCTGAAGAAGGCCCACGTGCCGCCGCCCGTCTGAAGAAGAGCCATGTGCGGCCGGCCCGTCTGAAGAAGAGCCATGTGCGGCCGGCCTGTATGAAGAAGGCCCATGTGCAGCCGGCCCATCTGAAGCAGGCCCATGTGTGGCCGGCCCATCTGAAGTTTGCCAATGACACCTGGAGGATTGTGAGACTGATTGAGAGAAGGTGCTGAGGTCAGATGAGATATAAATTCAGCTCTTTGGCCCAGGTAAAAAAATGAGCCTGATGAAGAGACCTGAGTAGTCTCGAAAGCTTGCTATTATTACCATGTATTCAGATAGCCATTAAAAGGTATCAACCACTGAGGACTTCAGTTCTTTTTAAACAATTTTTTAGCTCTTTGGTCTTAACTCAACTCTCCGTGTTTGGACGAAGAGAAATGCTGCCTATGACCCAAAGATCACAGTCCCCACTGTCAAGCATGGAGGTGGAAACATGTTTTGGGGGTGTTTTTCTGCTAAGGGCACAGGACTTCTTCACCGCATCAATGGGACAATGGATTGAGCCAAGTACCGTAAAATCCTGAAAGACAACCTCCTTCCCTCCGCCAGGACATTAAAAATAGCTTGTGGCTGGGTCTTCAAGCACGACAATGACCCAAAACATACAGCCAAGGCAACAAAGGAGTGGCTCAAGAAGAAGCACATTAAGGTCATGTGTGTCGCCCTGGGCAAGCCAGGGGACACAGGTCACACACCACCACACCCCACACTCCAGGTAGGCACACCTGCTAACCACAAATCCTTGTTGCCTTCCTCCAGAGGTTGATGATGCACACCAGGGGGTGGGCCAGGCGGTTGGCTCCGCCCACCGAGGAGCTCACAACACTGGAGGCAGGAAGAAACCAGGCAGTCTAGTCAGGGAGGAGGAAGTGGAAGGAGTGGAGGAGTAGTCTAGACAGGGCAAAAGTAAACAACTAAGTGAAAGTGAAGGAAGGAAAGTAGTAAAGGAGGAAAAGCAAGCAAAGTAACAGAAGAGAAAGACAGCCTGAAGGGTCCAGCTTTGTGAGGGCCAGAACAGCAAGGTCAGCAACGGCGGTGACTGTCTGGAGGGGGACCGTTTGGAAGTTCCTGGAAGGACCCCGTTGGCTGTGTGCCCGGTGGTCTGGAGCAGTGTTCCGAAGGACAGTCAGCACCAGGGCAGGGGCCTCTCGGACCCCGGCAAGGCTAGGAGTCGCCAGATTTGCCAAATCCGTCAGTGACGGGGACGCAGCTCCCCCAACAACCAAGTCCCGATTGAAGGCAACAGCCCAACCCGTATTGGAGAGACACCGCCACCGCCACGGCACCAGTTTCTCAGGGCCAGCGCCTGCGGGCAAAGTGTAGAGCTCCTCCGGCCCAGATTGCAGTCGGGGAGCGGGTAACCGGAGGGAATCCACCGCTACCATCAGTCAACACAGGTGCAAGGAAGAGAGACATCACCGTCACCTACCGGGAGTGCAGGTGCAGCCGTCTGTGGGATCGTCCTACCAGCCGTTGGTTTACCGTACAAACTGTGTCCGTGTGTCAGGCTGAGTGAGTACCATAGTGCCGCAAGGCACAGCGCTGCCCCCGCGTCCCTGCGCCCTCCAGGCCCTACACTTCACATCTCATCACCGGGCCCCGGGATCACCAACCCCTACCCACGGAGGGGCAACACAACACCTGGCTGCTCCGCCTCACCATCCCCGGGACCCCCACACTGAGCAGCGGTGGTGAAATCACCACAACCGTGGGTGGCGTCACGAACTATAACAATCCCATCACCCAACAAACACCCCCTTTCACTCACGGGCGAGGAGTGTCGCTCGAGACACCCCGGGATCCGGCCCACAGCTCGAGCCACCAGGAGCAGCTGCCGGACCCGAGCAGAAGGGGTGAGCGCGGTGTGCTGACACCCTCCTCCCCGCCCGCGACAACTTGGCGTCACGAACAGGATCTTACCGCTCTGCCGTCAGGTAGAGGTGCGCCTTGTCACCGCCGGAGGCATCCGGCAGAAAAATTTCAGAAGCCGCCATCTTTGGCGCGAAAAGTTCCCGCTCGAGCGTCTTCTCGAGCAGTAGAGGCGCGAAGGCCGAAACCCCGCCCCGAGAGAGGAGGGGCCGGAAAGAGCTAAGGGGGACGGAAACAAGATGTCTGCGCCCGACGGAGCCGCTGGAGGAGCGGTGGTCGCAGCCGCAGCGGCACCCGCGGATGGGAATGGGCCTGCCCGGGTCCCGGTCGTACCGGCGGGAGGTGCCGCGGCCCCCGCGCTTGCTCCGGACATGCCGTTTTCCTTGCCCTATGCGCCCGGAGCTGCCTGGCTACCGCAGTATGACGGGAAACCGGATGCCCTACAGGCCTTCCGGAAAAAGCTTAACCCGTTGCTAGAGTTGTACCCCCTGACCGATAAGCAACGAGCAGCGATAGTGCTAGGCCAGCTAACCGGCGCGGCGGAGCAGGAAGCGGAGACCTGGACCGAGGGGGACCGGCTCTCTGTAGCCACCATCTTCGAGAAGCTACAGACTGCCTTCGAGACCCGGACTGAAGCTGAGCTGAGGATGCAGTTTTACCAGTGCCGGCAACGAGCTGGAGATAGCATTCGGGACTATGCTCTACGTCTGCAGACCGCCCTCCGCACGCTGAAGCGGGTGAACTCTATTAATGAGGCGGATAGCAACAAGATGTTAGTGGAGCAATTTGCGCAGGGGATGAGGTCCCCTGAGGATCGTAAACAACTCCGGCTGTGGGCCCTGGAACACCCTGATGTGGACTTTGCTGTGTTAAAGGAGCGGGCTATCAAGGCACTACAGCCCCCAGCTGCTGAAGTCCTGGAACCCGTCCCGTGGCCCGTCGAGACCGCTCCCATTGCGGCGGCCTCTGCCAAACCAACCTCCTTAATACCTGCAGCACCGTGGAAGAACTGGCAGCCCAGGTCCGTCGCCTGGACGGAGACCTTGCCAAGATCCTTGCTGCGCTACAACCTCTGACCAGATCTCAGCCTCCAGCGCAGATACAGCTTGCTGACAGTCCCGAAGATGTTCCCTGGATGCAGCGGAGAAGCGCTAACAACCCGCGGAGCAGACCCCCAATCTGCTACAAGTGCCGTAAGCCGGGCCATATTTACCGACAGTGCCCGTTAAACGAGCAACCCCTGGGGCCCCGGGCCAATCCTCAGGAGTAGAACACCGTGGCCCCCCGGACTGGCGAGACCGATATGTCGGGGCCCGCCCTATCATCCCCGTGGCTGTGGACGGCATACCGGTGATGGCTCTCTTGGACACTGGATCACAGGTAACCACCATACCGTACACGTTGTATCGGCAGTATTGGGCCACAGACGAGCTGGCGCCTCAGGACAATAGTATAAATTTGATTGCCGCTAATGGACTTCCATTGACCCAGGTGGGGTATAAACAAGTGGCTATGACAGTGGGGCAAGCTGAACTGCAACAGCAGGGTATGATTGTGATCATGAATTAACCCAGTGATCATAACCCGAAAATAGTGCTGGGAACCAATGTGATGGAACACTGCATGGCTGATGTGTTGAACCTATTGCAACAGCTAGCCGCCACAGCGGCGGGGAGCCGGCAGAGGGCTGTGCAGCGTGAGATCCGCGCCCTGATGTACCGCCAGCATGTAAGCTCAACAGGAGGGGAGATTGGTGGAGTGAGACTGATGGATGTTGCTCCGTTGACTGTGCCCCCTAGGAGTGAGATGATGATCTGGTGTAGGGCAGCAGTAGGGCCTCAGGGGCGTGACTACCCTGCGATGATGGAGCCCATGCCCTCCGAACACTGGCCCACTGTAGTGGCCGCCCGAGGGGTGGTAGATGTGAAGAAAGGGAGAGTGCCCGTGAGAGTGTTGAATTGTGGGGAGGAAGAAGTCAGGCTCCCCCGGTATGCCACCATTGCCAAGCTGCTCACCCTGGACCCTCACACTATCCATGAAGCCAGTCCATCCACACTCCCACCTACCCCCAGCACTTCCCCATCCCAGGGGGACACAAAGGAGTGGCACCAACAGCTACATGTAGGCACTGATGATACCCCTACACATCACAGGGCCGGGGTACACAGGGTGGTGCAGGAGTACGAACAGGTTTTCAGTAAGCACCCCCTAGACTTTGGGCGGATCAAGGGGGTCAAACACCACATTCCCACAGGTGAACATCCCCCTATCAAAGAGAGGTATAGACCTATTCCCCCTGCACATTACCAGTGTGCCAAGGATATGTTGAGGAATATGAAGGAGGCAGGGGTTATTCGGGACAGCTGTAGTCCCTGGGCCGCTCCGTTGGTACTGGTTAAGAAGAAGGATGGTACCATGCGGATGTGTGTTGTGTGGACTACCGGAAGATCAACCAGATAACCCATAAAGATGCCTATCCATTACCTCGTATTGAAGAGTCTTTGGCTGCACTGAGAACTGCAAACTACTTCTCGACCCTTGACCTCACCAGCGGTTACTGGCAAGTGGCCGTGGCCCCAGAGGACCGGGAGAAGACCGCCTTCACCACCCCGATGGGACACTGCGAATTCAATAGCATGCCGTTTGGGCTGTGCAATGCCCCTGGGACCTTCCAACGGTTGATGGAGTGCTGTCTGGGACATTTAAACTTCGAGACCGTCCTGCTGTATCTGGATGATGTGATTGTTTATTCCCAGACGTATGAAGCCCATCTGGAGCACCTGGCCGAGGTGTTCGCGTCCCTTGCCCAGTACGGGATGAAGTTGAAGCCCTCAAAATGCCACCTGCTGAAACCCAGAGTGCAGTATCTAGGGCATGTGGTGAGTGCGGATGGTGTCGCCCCCGACCCTGAGAAGATTACTGCCATCCAGAGCTGGCCGAGACCAACTACAGTGAGGGAAGTAAGGCAGTTCCTGGGTCTGGTGGGGTACTATCGGCGCTTTATAAAGGGATACACGAAGATGGCTGCCCCCATGCAAGATCTCCTCGTGGGACAGACCAAAGGTGGTAGACCCATTGGAGCCCCACTGTCGTGGGAGGACAAGCATGAGGAGTCCTTTTGCCAGTTGAAGGCGGCCTTGACCGGAGAAGAGGTCCTGGCGTACCCTGACTATGGGAGCCCGTTCATCCTCCACACGGACGCCAGTAATGTGGGGCTAGGAGCGGTCTTATCCCAGGTCCAGGATGGAAAGGAGAAGGTGATTGCCTACGCTAGCCGAAAACTCCGGCCGACCGAAAGGAACCCTGAGAACTATAGCTCCTTCAAGCTTGAGCTATTGGCGTTGGTGTGGGCTATCACGGAGCGGTTCCGCCACTACTTGGCGGCAGCCAAATTCACAGCGTTTACGGACAACAACCCGCTGACTCACCTGAACACGGCCAAGTTGGGCGCGCTGGAGCAGCGGTGGGTAGCCCGGCTAGCCAACTATGATTTCACCATAAAGTACCGAGCTGGTCGTGTAAACATAAATGCTGATGCACTCTCCCGGATGCCCCATCTGTCAGAAGAGGGGTGCGAGGATGACGACCTCGAGGAGATCGAGTTGCCTGCGTTTCACCAGCTGCCTACTGAGAGGGTACAAGTCTGTCAGCAAAGGGTGGATCTGGACCCGCGGCCCAGTCAAGAGTGGCAGGACGCCCAGGACCGAGCGCCGGCTGTCCGCCTTGTCAAGACTCTGGTGGAACAAGGTGCTATGGGAATAGACCCTGCCGCTCCAGCCGAAGCTCAACGCTTGTGGAAAGAACGAAAACGGCTTTACCTAAACCAAGGGAGGCTGTACCGTGAGCTGATCAACCCGAAGACCCATGAGAAGATATGCCAGTTGATCGTTCCTCAAGCTGAGGTCGCTACTGTCCTGCGGGCATACCATGATGGTGCTGGCCACTTCGGGTGGAAGAAGCTGGAGATGCTGTTGAGGGAGCGGTTCTATTGGAGTGGGATGCGTGAATCGGTGGAAGCCTGGTGTCGAGAATGTGGTCCTTGTACACTGAGGAGAAAGGACGAGACTAGCCAGAGGGCACCGTTACATCCCATAGTCACCCATCAGCCGCTGGAGCTGGTCGCCCTGGACCATGTCAAGCTCACCCCTAGCCGAAGTGGGTACACCTACGCATTGACCATGGTAGACCACTACTCAAGATTTATGGTGGTAGTCCCCGTTAAGGACCTAACTGGTCGAACCGCTGCTCGAGCGTTCCAGGCTTATTTCTGCCGACCCCATGGGTACCCCGAGAAGGTGCTGACTGACCAAGGCCCGGCTTTTGAAGCAGAGGTGTTTCACGAATTCTGCCAGTTGTACGGCTGCAAGAAGATCCGGACCACTCCGTACCACGCCCAAACCAACGGCATGTGCGAGAAAATGAATCACTTGGTCCTGGGGCTCCTCAAGACGCTACCGCTGGAAGAACGGAACATGTGGCCGGAAAAGCTACCTGACTTGGTCGACATGTATAATAATATCCCGTCCAGCTCGACGAAGTGCACCCCAGCGTATCTGATGAGGGCTCGGCCTGGCCGCCTGCCGGTGGATCTGGAGATGGGGTTGGAAGCCCCAGAAGCACTCCCTTCAACGGCAGAGTGGGAAAGCCGGAGGAGGGCACAGTACCGGCAAATCCAGGAGTATGTGGAGAAGAACCTCAGTCGGAGCCGAGAGCAGCAGGAGCACCGGTTCAACCAGAAGGCGCCCGCAGGTCCTTTCCAGCCAGGGGATGTGGTGCTGAAACGGAAGAGGAAAACCCACAAGCTGGATGATCAGTGGGAGCAAGTCCCTTATGTCATACAACCCACGGAATGGGGAGATGGGAAGACTTACCAGATCAGTCGTGACCAAGGGGACACCCTAGCCACAGTTTCCCGGGACCATCTAAAGAAATGCCCCCCAGCGCTGAAGGCAGAGGCCGAAGTACCGGTTCCTCCACCAGTGGAGAAGGCAGCAGAGGTAATACACACTGTAATGGGTGACTTCCCCGCAGACTGGCCTACACAGAACGGCGCGGTGATACTTCCAGTGATACTGTTCCCACAACCCGTGGATGAAGAAGTAGTGGAAGCGGTTAACCGTGAGCCAGAACCAGTGCCAGTGCCCAGGGATGAACCTGTACCCAGCCCCCCTGCACCTCCGCCTGCTCCACACTATAGCAGGGAGGAGGAACCGATTGTTCCCTCTACCCCACTGTCTAGCACCACTGACACCGGGCCCCGAAGGTCCACCCGTTCCAACCTAGGTAGACCCCCACTTAGGTACAGGGAGACCGTTCTATGAGTAAGAGGGGCCCGCAAATGTAAAAGAGTGTTGTGTGTTTGTTTGAAAAAGTTGAAAGTTTTGAAAAATGGAAAAACACTGATTGAACCGAGTTTTCACTTGATTCACCGTGTGATTTGCAACCGGCAGGAGCCGGCACCGTTGTCCCCGTGGGGACCGTTTAAGTTTATTTGCATGGGAACTATCCATGGACAAGCCCGTGAACTTGCAGGGCACCACAAACTTTAAGTGGCTTGTAAATATGTTGGGTACCGTTACCGTTTCCGCAATGCTGCCTCCGGAGAGGCAGGTTGGAGGGAGGGCCCTGAGCAGAGCAGGCCAGGGCCCAGCCACCAAAGGAACCGGTGGCCACCCTCTGGAGGGGAAGGACAGATCCCGCTCGGGTAACTTGTGCTGGACTGTGGGTCAAGGGGTGCTGCCTGGGTTTTAGGGGCAGCATCAGGGCCAGGTTGCTTGGGTGGGAGAGAGCGGAAACCGTGACCGTATACCGTTGCAACGTTAAAAGAAAATGTGCCTCCCGTCTTGGGAAGAGTTTTGATTAAAAATGTTATTCATGTTTTGCTTAACCCTGTTATCCCCTTTTTACAGAAAAATAAAACCGGTGAGGGACGGCAGCCCGCGGACGGTCTGCATTTTGCTAAGGGGGAATGTGTCGCCCTGGGCAAGCCAGGGGACACAGGTCACACACCACCACACCCCACACTCCAGGTAGGCACACCTGCTAACCACAAATCCTTGTTGCCTTCCTCCAGAGGTTGATGATGCACACCAGGGGGTGGGCCAGGCGGTTGGCTCCGCCCACCGAGGAGCTCACAACACTGGAGGCAGGAAGAAACCAGGCAGTCTAGTCAGGGAGGAGGAAGTGGAAGGAGTGGAGGAGTAGTCTAGACAGGGCAAAAGTAAACAACTAAGTGAAAGTGAAGGAAGGAAAGTAGTAAAGGAGGAAAAGCAAGCAAAGTAACAGAAGAGAAAGACAGCCTGAAGGGTCCAGCTTTGTGAGGGCCAGAACAGCAAGGTCAGCAACGGCGGTGACTGTCTGGAGGGGGACCGTTTGGAAGTTCCTGGAAGGACCCCGTTGGCTGTGTGCCCGGTGGTCTGGAGCAGTGTTCCGAAGGACAGTCAGCACCAGGGCAGGGGCCTCTCGGACCCCGGCAAGGCTAGGAGTCGCCAGATTTGCCAAATCCGTCAGTGACGGGGACGCAGCTCCCCCAACAACCAAGTCCCGATTGAAGGCAACAGCCCAACCCGTATTGGAGAGACACCGCCACCGCCAGGGCACCAGTTTCTCAGGGCCAGCGCCTGCGGGCAAAGTGTAGAGCTCCTCCGGCCCAGATTGCAGTCGGGGAGCGGGTAACCGGAGGGAATCCACCGCTACCATCAGTCAACACAGGTGCAAGGAAGAGAGACATCACCGTCACCTACCGGGAGTGCAGGTGCAGCCGTCTGTGGGACCGTCCTACCAGCCGTTGGTTTACCGTACAAACTGTGTCCGTGTGTCAGGCTGAGTGAGTACCATAGTGCCGCAAGGCACAGCGCTGCCCCCGCGTCCCTGCGCCCTCCAGGCCCTACACTTCACATCTCATCACCGGGCCCCGGGATCACCAACCCCTACCCACGGAGGGGCAACACAACACCTGGCTGCTCCGCCTCACCATCCCCGGGACCCCCACACTGAGCAGCGGTGGTGAAATCACCACAACAGTGGGTGGTGTCACGAACTATAACAATCCCATCACCTAACAAACACCCCCTTTCACTCACGGGCGAGGAGTGTCGCTCGAGACACCCCGGGATCCGGCCCACAGCTCGAGCCACCAGGAGCAGCTGCCGGACCCGAGCAGAAGGGGTGAGCGCGGTGTGCTGACACCCTCCTCCCCGCCCGCGACACATGTAGTGGCCCAGCCGGTCTCCAGACCCTAATCCCATAGAAAACTTATGGAGGAGCTGAAGCTCTGAGCTGCCAAGCGACAGCCTCACAATCTTAATGATTCAGAGATGATCTGCAAAGAGGAGAGGAGCAAAATCCTCCTGACATCAAACCTCATCACCAACTACAAAACCTCCTGACTGCTGGACGGCCACCAAGGGGACGGCCACCGAGTATTAGGTCTTGTCTGCCAGAGGAATCCAATACTTATTAATTTATTTGCATTTTGCAGAGAGTAATATTCATACAATGTGATTTTATGGATTTTATTTTCTATCTCACTGATAAAATAAACCTAAAATTATAGACTGTTCATGTCTGTGTCAGGGGGAAACTTACAAGATTAGCAAGGGATCCAATACTTATTTCCTTCACTGTATATAGTACAGTATGGAGCCGGCAACCTGTCCTATATATAGTACGGTATGGAGACAATGATGTGTCTTATATACAGTACAGTATGGAACCAGGACCCAGCCATGGTGGTCAGACCTGGCCCACAGCTACATGACACCCGAATGCATGGTCACCATCAGGGTCCCAGCCACAGCGGTCAGGCCTCCTCCACAGCTCCGTGACACCCGAATGCATGGTCACTATCAGGGTCCCGGCCACAGCGGTCAGGCCTCCTGCACAGCTACATGACACCCGAATGCATGGTCACTATCAGGGTCCCGGCCACAGCGGTCAGGCCTCCTCCACAGCTACATGACACCCGAATGCATGGTCACTATCAGGGTCCCGGCCACAGCAGTCAGGCCTCCTGCACAGCTACATGACACCCGAATGCATGGTCACTATCAGGGTCCCGGCCACAGCGGTATGGCCTCCTCCACAGCTCCGTGACACCCGAATGCATGGTCACTATCAGGGTCCCGGCCACAGCGGTCAGGCCTCCTCCACAGCTACATGACACCCGAATGCATGGTCACTATCAGGGTCCCGGCCACAGCGGTCAGGCCTCCTGCACAGCTACATGACACCCGAATGCATGGTCACTATCAGGGTCCCGGCCACAGCGGTCAGGCCTCCTCCACAGCTACATGACACCCGAATGCATGGTCACTATCAGGGTCCCGGCCACAGCGGTCAGGCCTCCTCCACAGCTACATGACACCCGAATGCATGGTCACTATCAGGGTCCCGGCCACAGCGGTCAGGCCTCCTCCACAGCTCCGTGACACCCGAATGCATGGTCACTATCAGGGTCCCGGCCACAGCGGTCAGGCCTCCTCCACAGCTCCATGACACCCGAATGCATGGTCACTATCAGGGTCCCGGCCACAGCGGTCAGGCCTCCTCCACAGCTCCGTGACACCCGAATGCATGGTCACTATCAGGGTCCCGGCCACAGCGGTCAGGCCTCCTCCACAGCTCCATGACACCCGAATGCATGGTCACTATCAGGGTCCCGGCCACAGCGGTCAGGCCTCCTCCACAGCTCCGTGACACCCGAATGCATGGTCACTATCAGGGTCCCGGCCACAGCGGTCAGGCCTCCTCCACAGCTACATGACACCCGAATGCATGGTCACCATCAGGGTCCCGGCCACAGCGGTCAGTCCTCCTCCACAGCTACATGACACCCGAATGCATGGTCACTATCAGGGTCCCGGCCACAGCGGTCAGGCCTCCTCCACAGCTACGTCACACCCGAATGCATGGTCACTATCAGGGTCCCGGCCACAGCGGTCAGGCCTCCTCCACAGCTACATGACACCCGAATGCATGGTCACCATCAGGGTCCCGGCCACAGCGGTCAGTCCTCCTCCACAGCTACATGACACCCGAATGCATGGTCACTATCAGGGTCCCGGCCACGGCGGTCAGGCCTCGCCCACAGTCCCGGCCACAGCGGTCAGGCCTCGCCCACAGTCCCGGCAGGTGAATTATTACCAGACCATTGTGCAGAATATTTCAGTATATTTCTGGACTTCCCAGAAGTGACAGTGTGCCTGATCACAGAGGGTTACGTTGTGGACCATTTTCCAGTCTGTTAGTGCACTGTGTTCTTAGACAAGTTATTACAATATGGAGAGGTCTTGTTCTGCTCCACTCACCCAGATTCTCCAGATCCCAGGTCACCGTCCTCGAGGCTCCAGAACGTCCATGTTTCACCTCACACCTGAACGTCTTTCCCCGATCCTTCGGTGTTGGAGTGTAAGTCATGAAGCTGGTGACATGGTACAGACCAGACAGGTCAGGGAGGGCGTCAGTGACGACATGCGGCAGGACCTGGTCGGCGTCTCTGTACCATGTAACCTGTAAAGATGCCGGGTAAAACGAGTGGATCTTACAGGACAGCTTCATGGGGTCCCCCACGCGGATCTTCTCCTCTATCTGCTTTATGGGATCCAGCACAGGAGCAGCTGTGGGAACATCACACGTAGCCGTCACACACAAGGCCACCACTACAGCGGCCACTATTCTTCCCATGACCGGTCAATCAGGGGGATTTATCGCCAGGGGAATTATGAAGTCAGTTTTGCTTGTGGCGGCATGATGTTTCCCCTAAACTCTGACACTTCTGTACAGAAAGGTCCCCGCACCTTCCACACCACCCCTATAGAAAGGTCCCTGCACCTTCCACACCACCCCTATAGAAAGGTCCCTGCACCTTCCACACCACCCCCTATAGAAAGGTCCCCGCACCTTCCACACCACCGCCTATAGAAAGGTCTCTGCACCTTCCACACCACCTCCTATAGAAAGGTCCCTGCACCTTCCACACCAGCCCCTATAGAAAGGTCCCTGCACCTTCCACACCACCCCTATAGAAAGGTCCCTGCACCTTCCACACCACCCCTATAGAAAGGTCCCTGCACCTTCCACAGCACCCCCTATAGAAAGGTCCCTGCACCTTCCACACCACCCCTATAGAAAGGTCCCCGCACCTTCCAAACCACCCCCTATAGAAAGGTCCCTGCACCTTCCACACCACCTCCTATAGAAAGGTCCCTGCACCTTCCACACCACCTCCTATAGAAAGGTCCCTGCACCTTCCACACCACCTCCTATAGAAAGGTCCCTGCACCTTCCACACCACCCCCTAAAGAAAGGTACCCGCACCTTCCACACCACCCCCTATAGAAAGGTCCCTGCACCTTCCACACCACCCCCTATAGAAAGGTCCCCGCACCTTCCACACCACCCCCTATAGAAAGGTCCCCGCACCTTCCACACCACCGCCTATAGAAAGGTCTCTGCACCTTCCACACCACCTCCTATAGAAAGGTCCCTGCACCTTCCACACCACCCCCTATAGAAAAGGTACCCGCACCTTCCACACCACCCCCTATAGAAAGGTCCCTGCACCTTCCACACCCCATATAGAAAGGTCCCTGCACCTTCCACACCACCCCTATAGAAAGGTCCCTGCACCTTCCACACCACCCCCTATAGAAAGGTCGCTGCACCTTCCACACCACCCCTATAGAAAGGTCCCTGCACCTTCCACACCACCCCCTATAGAAAGGTCCCTGCACCTTCCACACTACCTCCTATAGAAAGGTCCCTGCACCTTCCACACCACCCCCTATAGAAAGGTCTCTGCACCTTTCACACCACCCCTTATAGAAAGGTCCCTGCACCTTCCACACCACCCCCTATAGAAAGGTCCCTGCACCTTCCACACCACCCCTATAGAAAGGTCCCTGCACCTTCCACACCCCGTATAGAAAGGTCCCTGCACCTTCCACACCACCCCTATAGAAAGGTCCCTGCACCTTCCACACCACCCCCTATAGAAAGGTCCCTGCACCTTCCACACCACCCCCTATAGAAAGGTCGCTGCACCTTCCACACCACCCCTATAGAAAGGTCGCTGCACCTTCCACACCACCCCTATAGAAAGGCCTCTGCACCTTCCACACCACCCCCTATAGAAAGCTCCCTGCACCTTCCACACCACCCCCTATAGAAAGGTCCCTGCACCTTCCACACCCCGTATAGAAAGGTCCCTGCACCTTCCACACCACCCCTATAGAAAGGTCCCTGCACCTTCGACACCACCCCCTATAGAAAGGTCGCTGCACCTTCCACACCACCTCCTATAGAAAGGTCCCTGCACCTTCGACACCACCCCCTATAGAAAGGTCGCTGCACCTTCCACACCACCCCTATAGAAAGGTCGCTGCACCTTCCACACCACCCCTATAGAAAGGTCCCTGCACCTTCCACACCACCCCCTATAGAAAGGTCCCTGCACCTTCCACACCATCCCTATAGAAAGGTCCCTGCACCTTCGACACCACCCCCTATAGAAAGGTCGCTGCACCTTCCACACCACCCCTATAGTAAAGGTCCCGCACCTTCCACACCACCCCCTATAGAAAGGTCCCTGCGCCTTCCACACCACCCCTATAGAAAGGTCCCCGCACCTTCCACACCACCCCCTATAGAAAGGTCCCTGCACCTTCCACACCACCGCCTATAGAAAGGTACCCGCACCTTCCACACCACCCCCTATAGAAAGGTCTCTGCACCTTTCACACCACCCCTTATAGAAAGGTCCCTGCACCTTCCACACCACCCCCTATAGAAAGGTCCCTGCACCTTCCACACCACCCCTATAGAAAGGTCCCTGCACCTTCCACACCCCGTATAGAAAGGTCCCTGCACCTTCCACACCACCCCTATAGAAAGGTCCCTGCACCTTCCACACCACCCCCTATAGAAAGGTCCCTGCACCTTCCACACCACCCCCTATAGAAAGGTCGCTGCACCTTCCACACCACCCCTATAGAAAGGTCGCTGCACCTTCCACACCACCCCTATAGAAAGGCCCCTGCACCTTCCACACCACCCCCTATAGAAAGCTCCCTGCACCTTCCACACCACCCCCTATAGAAAGGTCCCTGCACCTTCCACACCACCCCTATAGAAAGGTCCCCGCACCTTCCACACCACCCCCTATAGAAAGGTCCCCGCACCTTCCACACCACCGCCTATAGAAAGGTCTCTGCACCTTCCACACCACCTCCTATAGAAAGGTCCCTGCACCTTCCACACCACCCCCTATAGAAAGGTACCCGCACCTTCCACACCACCCCCTATAGAAAGGTCCCTGCACCTTCCACACCACCCCCTATAGAAAGGTCCCCGCACCTTCCACACCACCCCCTATAGAAAGGTCCCCGCACCTTCCACACCACCGCCTATAGAAAGGTCTCTGCACCTTTCACACCACCCCTTATAGAAAGGTCCCTGCACCTTCCACACCACCCCCTATAGAAAGGTCCCTGCACCTTCCACACCACCCCTATAGAAAGGTCCCTTCACCTTCCACACCCCGTATAGAAAGGTCCCTGCACCTTCCACACCACCCCCTATAGAAAGGTCCCTGCACCTTCCACACCACCCCCTATAGAAAGGTCCCTGCACCTTCCACGCCACCCCCTATAGAAAGGTCTCTGCACCTTCCACACCACCCCCTATAGAAAGGTCCCTGCACCTTCCACACCACCCCCTATAGAAAAGTGTATGCTGGCAGGTAAGGAGAGTCTCATTGCTCCAGACCCGCGGTCACATCTGGACCCGCGGTTACAGATTACTGTCCTGTCTGATGGCCGAGTACTGCACGTCCCTTCTCCATCGCTTGTTAATAGTACAGCTCCACGATCATGTGTCGATAAGTGGGAGGGGGCCACAGCATGATCAATGTGTACCCTGCTGCCCTGTAGCATAGGCCTCCAGTATAGGCCTCTAGTATAGGCCTTCAGTATCGGTCACCAGTATAAGCTTCCAGTATCGGTCACCAGTATAGGCCTCCAGTATCGGTCACCAGTATAGGCCTCCAGTATCGGTCACCAGTATAGGCCTCCAGTATAGGCCTCCAGTATCGGTCACCAGTATAGTCCTCCAGTATCAGTCACCAGTATAGGCCTCCAGTATCGGTCACCAGTATAGGCCTCCAGTATAGGCCTCCAGTATCGGACACCAGTAGAGGCCTCCAGTATCGGTCACCAGTATAGGCCTCCAGTATCGGTCACCAGTATAAGCCTACAATATCGGTCACCAGTATAGGCCTCCAGTATCGGTCACCAGTATAGTCCTCCAGTATCGGTCACCAGTATAGTCCTCCAGTATCGGTCACCAGTATAGGCCTCCAGTATCGGTCACCAGTATAGGCCTCCAGTATCGGTCACCAGTATAGGCCTCCAGTATCGGTCACCAGTATAAGCCTCCAGTATCGGTCACCAGTATAGGCCTCCAGTATCGGTCACCAGTATAGGCCTCCAGTATCGGTCACCAGTATAGTCCTCCAGTATCAGTCACCAGTATAGGCCTCCAGTATCGGTCACCAGTATAGTCCTCCAGTATAGGCCTCTAGTATAGGCCTCCAGTATCGGTCACCAGTATAGGCCTCCAGTATCGGTCACCAGTATAGGCCTCCAGTATCGGTCACCAGTATAGTCCTCCAGTATAGGCCTCTAGTATAGGCCTCCAGTATCGGTCACCAGTATAGGCCTCCAGTATCGGTCACCAGTATAGGCCTCCAGTATCGGTCACCAGTATAGGCCTCCAGTATCGGTCACCAGTATAAGCCTCCAGTATCGGTCACCAGTATAGGCCTCCAGTATCGGTCACCAGTATAGGCCTCTGTAAAATAGTGAGTTTATGGAGATTTGATTCATAAACTTGAATATATACATTCATATAATGTGTGTATTTCGCCCATCCCTTTAAGAGTGTCTTTGTGAGTTGGAAATACTAGCCAAGGTCTGAAATGGTAGAACCAAAGCCATTTGCCATTGTTCATCAAAGCTTTCAACGTAGTGCTATATTCTATTTGGAATTTGTGCAAAGATCTGAAATTAGCTTTGAGAATCTTCTTTCTGTTACACTAGGGTCAAGGGTCAGCGAGCTTCAAAAGGGTTCTATATATTTTACATTCTATGTCAAGTGGTTTAGTTTTACAAGTCTCCACTGCGCAAGACACTTATTCTGCAAAAATATGAATCACATGATATGACATAAGCTAGAACTAAAAAAGATAGTTAGTTCTTGTAACACCATGTAAAGAGATAGGGAGAATCAGGGGGTGGGGTTTGAATTATAAAAGAGGACCACACTTCAAAGGGTCGGAAGAAAGAAGAAGGAGGGAGGAGAAGAAGAAGGAGAGGTAGAATGGGAGCATTCGACCAGACGATCCAGAGAGGGATGGCTTATCACAACATCACAACTATGTAAGATAAATGAACTATGTTTTTTCTCTACTTCTCTATCTACCCATCTATTAACTCAAGCCAAGACAGTAACTTTTCTGTAATGACTTTAACTTCAACTTTTATCTGAATAAATCCATATATGTTTTTGCACCTATTTTGCTCCAATCATTAATATACTGGCTTAGCATATGTCACGTGAAACCGTATTTTTAACAGCCTCCAGTATCGGTCACCAGTATAGGCCTCCAGTATCGGTCACCAGTATAGGCCTCCAGTATCGGTCACCAGTATAGGCCTCCAGTATCGGTCACCAGTATAGGCCTCCAGTATCGGTCACCAGTATAGGCCTCCAGTATAGTCCTCCAGTATCGGTCACCAGTATAGGCCTCCAGTATAGGCCTCCAGTATAGGCCTCCAGTATCGGTCACCAGTATAGGCCTCCAGTATAGTCCTCCAGTATCAGTCACCAGTATAGGCCTCCAGTATCGGTCACCAGTATAGGCCTCCAGTATCGGTCACCAGTATAGGCCTCCAGTATCGGTCACCAGTATAGGCCTCCAGTATAGGCCTCCAGTATCGGTCACCAGTATAGGCCTCCAGTATAGGCCTCCAGTATCGGTCACCAGTATAGGCCTCCAGTATCGGTCACCAGTATAGGCCTCCAGTATCGGTCACCAGTATAGGCCTCCAGTATCGGTCACCAGTATAGGCCTCCAGTATCGGTCACCAGTATAGGCCTCCAGTATCGGTCACCAGTATAGGCCTCCAGTATCGGTCACCAGTATAGGCCTCCAGTATCGGTCACCAGTATAGACCTCCAGTATCGGTCACCAGTATAGGCCTCCAGTATCGGTCACCAGTATAGGCCTCCAGTATCGGTCACCAGTATAGGCCTCCAGTATAGGCCTCCAGTATCGGTCACCAGTATAGGCCTCCAGTATCGGCCTCCAGTATAGGCCTCCAGTATAGGCCTCCAGTATAGGCCTCCAGTATAGGCCTCCAGTATCGGTCACCAGTATAGACCTCCAGTATCGGTCACCAGTATAGGCCTCCAGTATCGGTCACCAGTATAGGCCTCCAGTATCGGTCACCAGTATAGGCCTCCAGTATCGGTCACCAGTATAGGCCTCCAGTATAGGCCTCCAGTATAGGCCTCCAGTATCGGTCACCAGTATAGGCCTCCAGTATAGGCCTCCAGTATAGGCCTCCAGTATAGGCCTCCAGTATAGGCCTCCAGTATAGGCCTCCAGTATCGGTCACCAGTATAGGCCTCCAGTATCGGTCACCAGTATAGGCCTCCAGTATAGTCCTCCAGTATCGGTCACCAGTATAGGCCTCCAGTATAGTCCTCCAGTATCGGTCACCAGTATAGGCCTCCAGTATAGTCCTCCAGTATCGGTCACCAGTATAGGCCTCCAGTATCGGTCACCAGTATAGGCCTCTAGTATCGGTCACCAGTATAGGCCTCTAGTATAGGCCTCCAGTATCGGTCACCAGTATAGGCCTCCAGTATCGGTCACCAGTATAGACCTCCAGTATAGGTCGCCAGTATCGCTCACCAATACCTGCCTGCGGTTCAAAGCAGCCTTATTGATTGTACCAGTGCTGCTTTCATCCATGGTCTGAGGGCTAACACTCCGTCCATGCCGAGGTCTGTGAGATAGGTATAGCGCTGTATGTCCTCCCCCCTAATCCCCGACACCCCTACAGCGCTCACCTGTAACCTCTAGGACCACGGTTTCTTCTGCCCATTTCTCCGTGGCGGGGTGATAGGCTTTACAGACATACGAGACTCCATCATCTTCCCTGATGGTGGGTCTGATCATTAAGGCACTGAGAATATTGTAGGACTTGTCTTCATGCTCCTGCTCCGTGATGTCGTGAATTTGGTTTGTGCTTCTCCCATCAGTAGAATTCCAGGTTACAAGTTCCATCTCTCGGCCGCTGTGATCCTTCTTCAGCCATGTTACCTGCAACGTCCTGGGCTTGAATCCCAGTATTGGACAGGTCAGCATGGTCTGCTCCTCGTGTGCCACATGGGCTGGACGGACGATCTTCAGTAATGTCGGAGCAACTACAGGAGGAAGGAGAATGTGATGATGAGACAAAGAAAGCTGAGGCAGCAACTGTGCTCCACCGCACGTAATTGGGCCTTCTCCCCACTGCAGGCAGTGACCATCCTCCACCCCGCTCATCCTCATACTCAAGCCTTCTCCACACTGCACCGGCCTCATTCTCCACCGCATATTCAAGCATTCTTCACACTGCAGGCAGCTCTGACCTCATCCTCTACCCTGCATACTCAAGCCTTGTCCCCACTTCAGGCAGCTCCGGCCTTGTCCTCCACCCAACATACTCAAGCCTTCTCCCCACTGCAGGCAGCTCCGACCTCGTCCTCCACCCGACATACTCAAGCCTTCTCCCCACTGCAGGCAGCTCCGGCCTCGTCCTCCACCCGACATACTCAAGCCTTCTCCCCACTGCAGGCAGCTCCGGCCTCGTCCTCCACCCCGCTCACTCAGGCCTTCTCCCCACTGCAGGCAGTGACCATCCTCCACCCTGCATACTCTGGCCTTCTACCCACTGCAGGCAGCTCCGGCCTCGTCCTCCACCCCGCATACCCAAGCATCCTCCCCACTGCAGGCAGCTCTGACCTCATCCTCCACCCCGCATAGTAAAGCCTTCTCTCCACTGCAGGCAGCTCCGGCCTCATCCTCCACCCCGCACACTCAAGCCTTCTCCCCACTGCAGGCAGTGACCATCCTCCACCCTGCATACTCTGGCCCTCTCCCCACTGCAGGCAGTGACCGTCCTCCACCCTGCGTACTATGGCCTTCTCCCCACTGCAGGCAGCTCCGGCCTCGTCCTCCACCCCACACACTCGGGCCTTCTCCCCACTGGAGGCAGCTCCGGCCTCGTCCTCCACCCAGCATACTCAAGCCTTCTCCACACTGCACCAGCCTCGTCCTCCACCCCGCATACTCAAGCCTTCTCCCCACTGCAGGCAGCTCTGGCCTCGTCCTTCACCCAGAGTGCCGTCCGGAAGCAGAGGAGGATTACTGAGGAGTACACCTGCTGGGAGCGACCGCCAAGGATCACAGGAGGACCTGGAGTTACGCAGAGGTCCGGGGTCTGGTAAGTATGATTGTTTCCAAGCAGGAACATATAGTAGTTATTGTCTATCCAAAAGACAGGAGGAAACATTTCATGGGAGCGGCAGCAACTTCACTGACCAATCACAACTCATCCTCACTAACCCCCATCTAATCCTGGTAGGCGGTCTTACCTCTGGTGACCCACAGGGTTCTCCTCATGGGAGCGGCAGAGCCCCCACCAACTGCAGAGCCAGCAATAATTGCAACTCCTCCTCACTAACCCCCATCTCATCCCAGTAGGTAGTCTTACCTTCAGTGAGCCACAGAGTCCACCTCATGGAGGCGGCAGCAAGTCTACAAACTGCGAAACCAGCAACAATCGCAACTCCTCCTCAGTAATCCCCAGTTCATCCTGGCAGCTGATCTTACGTCTCGTGACCCACAGAGTCCTCCTCATAGAGACAGCAGCAACTCCACCGACTGCAGAGCCAGCAATAGTCGCAACTCCTCAATAACCCCCATCTAATCCTGGTAGGTGGTCTTATCTCTGGTGACCCACAGGGTCCTCCTCATGGGAACGGCAGCAACTCCACCGACTGCAGAGCCAGCAATAGTCGCAACTCCTCCTCACTAACCCCCATCTAATCCTGATTGGTGGTCTTACCTCCGGTGACTCGCAGGTTCCTCATGGAAGCGGCAGCGACTCCACCGACTGCAGAGCTAGCAATAATTGCAACTCCTCCTCACTAATCTCCCTTCTAATCCTGGTACGTGGTCTTACCTCCGGTGACCCGTAGGGTCCGCCTCATTGAGGCGGCAGCGACTCTACCAACTGCAGAGCCAGCAATAGTCGCAACTGTTCCTCACTAACCCCAATCTAATCCTGGTAGATGGTCTTACCTCCGGTGACCCTCAGGGTCCTCGTCATGGAGGTGGCTTCTGCTAGTGCCGGGTGTGATACATGGACAGACAATTCCGCTCCGTTATCCTCAGAATAGCTGGGAGTGATGTGAACAGAACACAGACAGCTGAAAGTGCAAAGTCTCTGCCAGTGAATGAAGCGGAGGAGACCGGATCTATTGGGGGTCATAACTGGGGTCATTTCCAGGTGTAGGGGCCCCTGTGTGTGATTGGCAGCCCCATTCATCAGGCTCTGCTGCTCTATGTCTATATTCACACTAGCACCCCCAGCATCTTGATCTCTCATCACTCGGACTGGGGGAGTCTGGGCTCTGGATCTCCAGGTGTGGATCCTCTTCGCCTCCTCACCTCGTCTTGTCAGACACACACAGATCTCCAGGTCATTAGGCTTGAAGTTCTGAACAGTAAATGTCAGCGTGGTCCTGGTCATGTCGATCAGCTGTTCGCTGCCGACGATCTCAGAAATGGTTGGGGGGTCTGCACGAAGAAGGGAGACAAGCACAGATCAGGAACCATCACAACCAGTGGACTGGTAAACCTACCCGATAAGCAGCAATGGGGTCCCAGATCCAACCCAGTATAAGTGAATAGAAGGCTGGAAGGTCACCCGAAGTCCCACTGCTCACCCACCGCCCCAGGCAGCATGCCCTCTGAGGCTCAGGCCTTACCTTTCTTTATGGCTTCATAGTACAGGACACCAGCCAGGAGGAGCAGCATAGTCAGTATTGTCGCCACCAGGGCTCCAACAATTGTTCCAGAATTATCTTCTTTCTCTGTAATCACAAGGAAGAAACAAATTCAGACGTGGCCAAAAGATCTACAATCAGCATAGAGGAAATCGGGGATCTGTGTCTACATGGATTGGAGGGGAGGGTAATGGTCAGGGGGTCCCTCCATATATTATCCATACACTGTACCTATGGGTCACATCGAGGTATGTGGATGATACAGCGGAGCCTACGATAGGCTTGTTATAAATCAGTAATCTGTACAGCCCCATACACATTAGACTAAGCTACATCACAGAACATCTAATGTGTATGGAGTCTCCAGACTCTCCCGACCATCAGAGAAGGATCTGGTCTGTATTGTGGATGCCTTATTCTGTGATATGTCACAGGAGCCTGGCGGCGGCTCTCCACTGGAGAACATCGAGCGCTCCGCCAAGTCCGGGGTCCTGTATACGGAGGGATGATTTTCAGACAAATGTCTAATGTGTATGGAGTCTCCAGACTCTCCTGACCATCAGAGAAGGATCTGGTCTGTATGGTCGATGCCTTGTTCTGTGATAAGTCACAGGAGCCTGGCGGCAGCTCTCCACTGGAGAACATCGAGCGCTCCGCCAAGTCTGGGGTCCTGTATACGGAGGGCTGATTTTCAGACAAATGTCTAATGTGTATGGAGTCTCCAGACTCTCCCGACCATCAGAGAAGGATCTGGTCTCTACGGTCGATGCCTTGTTCTGTGATATGTCACAGGAGCCTGGCGGCGGCTCTCCACTGGAGAACATCGAGCGCTCCGCCAAGTCCGGGGTCCTGTATACGGAGGGCTGATTTTCAGACAAATGTCTAATGTGTATGGAGTCTCCAGACTCTCCCGACCATCAGAGAAGGATCTGGTCTGTATGGTCGATGCCTTGTTCTGTGATAAGTCACAGGAGCCTGGCGGCGGCTCTCCACTGCAGAACATCGAGCGCTCCGCCAAGTCCTGGGTCCTGTATACGGAGGGCTGGTTTTCAGACAAATGTCTAATGTGTATGGAGTCTCCAGACTCTACATACACTGGGTGGCTGGTCCAAGAGTCGCTGTTTATATTACAGATAAGGCGATTGTATCCAGTAGTGATGGGCAGTCCGGCTCTTTGTGGTGATCCAGCTGCCTTAAGCCTAGACGGATCCCTATTAAATATGCATTTACCCCAGGTAAACACATTTTAAGGTTATGTTAACGCAATTGAAACCCCGCCCACTTTCAATACTCATTAAAATGTAGAGTGGGCGGGGTTTTGTTCAGGTTGGTGAGGTTATCATAACCTCAGGTTGCCATAGCAACGATCTGGCCTCTATGATCACACCGCGGGGGTTCCGATCGCATGGCAGAAGGCGCGCACTCCCTCTCCCTGCTCATAAATACTGGGATTGCCATTGATCGCAGCATTTAGGGGGTTAAACAGTAATGGACAGTTCGGGCCCCGGTCAGTGCGGTGAGAGCCGGGCCTTAGCTATTAGAAAAACTGAAGACCCGGTGGCGATTGTATGGGCACAGAGCCCGAACCCCCGCAATAACCAGGATGAACCCAGTACGTCAATGGTCCAGTAACCCCTATCTGACCATGACACAGTGAGTACGTCATGTGTCAGGAAGGGGTTAAAGGTCAATTTTCCTATGAAAGTGACTGTACCATAGAAGGTTGTCAGCACCATTGGGAAGGGACTGAGTTTCTGAACAGCACGAGGAATATTTTGGTGCTGGATTTTTTTTTTGTATTCACTAATATAGTGCCATTAATTCCATAGCGCTTCAGACTTCCTTTATGGCGGAAATCTGATACAAATCCGTCCATTCTGCTCACGTGTCCATACTGACGGTCTCTACGCTCTGCCTGGAGTGACTTGTGATTAGTATTTGTTCTGGTTACACACAGAATATCAAAGTAACACCAGCTGCTGGGAGGAGGACCTGCCCGCCAGGTGGAGGACCTGCCCGCCAGGAGGAGGACCTGCCCGCCGGGTGGAGGACCTGCCCCCAGGGTGGAGGACCTGAAGTTGGGGTTGAGGACCTGCCCACCGGAAGGAGGACCTGCCCACTGGGTGGAGAACCTGCCCGCCGGGTGGAGGACCTGCCCTCCGGGGCTCCTCACAGTCTTCAGGAGGGCAGACCACCTCATGTCTATGAGCAATGGACGGTCACTTTGGTGGCATTCTCCCTCCTCGGTGGGCTCTCGCCCTTTAATTTGTCCTGGTGGTGTTCTTGGTTTTTGTCACACGTGACCACCATTAAGTATTGTGTGATTATTGGAGTCTTGTCCCCGGATTGTGGACAGGTGGTCAATGACTGGAGCTTGTCTCTACCCGTGGGAATATCTCCATAACGGGGGGGTTGTGTCTTCTTTGGAGCTGGAGGGTCACCTTTTTTTCGCACCTTTCTTATTTTTTGTGCATTAATGCAGCTTTGTATATAGAATTTTTATGAATATGTTTTGATATTTTTGATCTTTAGGGTTGAGCAGAAGGGATGGAACTCCGCAGTGTTTCGAGTGAAGACGTCTTGTTCCCCACAGACGAGCACACACATTTCTCCTCCGTGGATCTAGTATTCCAGGCTCCTCCATCTGGCAATGTGTATCCGCTCCGATGTTCCTGGTCTTCATTACCACGTTTCTGTACTTGGAGAAGTTGCGTCATGTGAACGATACTTTAGGTGGCATTTGAGTTTATATGTAAGCCCCATTCACGTAGTTCCTACTGCCATATCAGCAGCATTCAGCGCCTTTTTCAGGATTTCTTCTTTATTATTCTACGTGACTATAACACGATTGTGTTCGCGAGTGCTGTGCGTCTCTGGGCTCCCGGAATGAGACACGTACGGCCCACAGTCAGTATCCACAGCAATTTGGAAGCAGCGTGTTTTCTCTATGTCCAAACGCTGTGTTGTACAATACAAGCACAAGGTACGGATTTATAGAAACCTCCAGCCCACTGTGATTCTTATCTATGCAATGTAAACTGTCCTGCAGCACAGCTTTCCAAGCCACAGCTAATAATAATAATCTTTATTTCTATAGCGCCAACATATTCCGCAGCGCTTTACAATTCAGGAGGCTCATATACATATATACATAAACATATACAAACAGTTATAGAAAATACAATATTTAGAGGGGAAAAAAAAGACAACCCTGCTCGTGAGAGCTTACACTACAATGAGATATGGGGGGGGGGAGGTACAAGTGCTTATTCACAATGACAATCCAGCCATCTCACGGAAATGGGGGCTAGATAATGGCTGCCTGGACTAGTTGGCCAGAGCCTTGAGATGCCTTTGGGTGCCATGGAGTTTTATGTGGAGTTATGTTGTGAGAAGTTGTACAGGGACTATGTGAATCGAATCTGATTAGGGAGTGTGATAGGCCGCCCTAAAAAGATGCGTCTTTAGGGTGCGTCTGAAGCTGAGTAAGTTGTGATTTGTCCTAACTTCTTGGGGTAGAGCGTTCCAGAGGTTTGGTGCAGCTCAAAAGAAGTCTTGGATTCGGGAGTGGGAGGTTTGAATTAGTGTGGATGTTAGTCGAAAGTCGCTTGCAGAGCGTAGAGAACAGGTGGGGTGATAGACAGAGAGGAGGGGGGAGATGTAGGGGGTGCTGCACTGTGGAGAGGTCGGGTGGGGTGATAGACAGAGAGGAGGGGGGAGATGTAGGGGGTGCTGCACTGTGGAGAGGTCGGGTGGGGTGATAGACAGAGAGGAGGGGGGAGATGTAGGGGGGTGCTGCACTGTGGAGAGGTCGGGTGGGGTGATAGACAGAGAGGAGGGGGGAGATGTAGGGGGTGCTGCACTGTGGAGAGGTGGGGTGGGGTGATAGACAGAGAGGAGGGGGGAGATGTAGGGGGTGCCGCACTGTGGAGAGGTGGGGTGGGGTGATAGACAGAGAGGAGGGGGGAGATGTAGGGGGTGCTGCACTGTGGAGAGGTCGGGTGGGGTGATAGACAGAGAGGAGGGGGGAGATGTAGGGGGTGCCGCACTGTGGAGAGGTGGGGTGGGGTGATAGACAGAGAGGAGGGGGGAGATGTAGGGGGTGCTGCACTGTGGAGAGGTCGGGTGAGGTGATAGACAGAGAGGAGGGTGGAGATGTAGGGGGTGCTGCACTGTGGAGAGGTCGGGTGGGGTGATAGACAGAGAGGAGGGGGGAGATGTAGGGGGTGCTGCACTGTGGAGAGGTCGGGTGGGGTGATAGACAGAGAGGAGGGGGGAGATGTAGGGGGGTGCTGCACTGTGGAGAGGTCGGGTGGGGTGATAGACAGAGAGGAGGGCGGAGATGTAGGGGGTGCCGCACTGTGGAGAGCTTTGTGGGTGAGAACAAGCAGTGTGAATTGGATCCTGTATCATAGTATCATAGTATCATAGTTTTTAAGGTTGAAGGGAGACTCTAAAGCCCACTTTACACGTTGCAATTAGTTGTACAATCGCATTTGCGATGTGACACGCCCAGGTTGCATACAAGATCTATGAGATTTCACGTTGGTCGTTCATTTGCTGTCACACGTGCATTAGTCTATGTTAAATTGGTCAATTGTGTGTGCGATCCTTTAGATCATGTGTTCTGTGACGTATGCATTGGGCACCTTTTTTTTTTTTTTTATTTATTGACTTGCCAAGCGTGTGTAATGTGTAGGGAGGCGTTTTTACTATGTCATCTGCCATTCAGCTCTGCTACATGGCCGCTGACAGCAGACACAGACAGCCATGTAGCAGAGCTGAATGGCAGATGACAGCAGACACAGACAGCCATGTAGCAGAGCTGAATGGCAGATGACAGCAGACACAGACAGAGCCGCACGGTCAGAATGAACTCGGGTGAACTTCACCCGACTTCATTGTGATGCTGCGGCTGTGTCTGTGCCGCGTCCTGATTAGCGGTCACCAGTGAAGACTCACCGGTGACCGCTAATCTCCTGAGTGACTGAAGTTACCAGCCCTCTCTCATATACTCACCGATCCCCGATCCCCGGCGCTGCACGGCTTTCTCACTGCTCCGGCGGCTTTTACTGTTTTGAAAAAGCCGGCCGCCCATTAAACAATTTCGTATTCCCTGCTTTCCCCGCCCACCAGCGCCTATGATTGGTTACAGTGAGACACGCCCCCACTCTGAGTGACAGGTGTCACACTGCACCCAATCACAGCAGCCGGTGGGCGTGTCTATACTGTGTAGTGAAATAAATAATTAAATAATTAAAAAAAACGGCGTGTGGTTCCCCCCCATTTTTAAAACCAGCCAGATAAAGCCATACGGCTGAAGGCTGGTATTCTCAGGATGGGGAGCTCCACGTTATGGGGAGCCCCCCACCCTAACAATATCAGCCAACAGCCGCCCAGAATTGCCGCATACATTAGATGCGACAGTTCTGGGACTGTACCCGGCTCTTCCCGATTTACCCTGGTGCGTTGGCAAATCGGGGTAATAACGAGTTATTGGCAGCCCATAGCTGCCAATAAGTCCTAGATTAATCATGTCAGGCGTCTATGAGACACCTTCCATGATTAATCTGTAAGTTACAGTTAATAAACACACACCCGAAAAAATCCTTTATTAGAAATAAAAACACACACATATACCCTGGTTCACCACTTTAATCAGCCCCAAAAAGCCCTCCTTGTCCGGCGTAATCCAGGATGATCCAGCGTCGCTTCCACCGCAGCTGCATGGAGGTGACCGGAGCTGCAGCAGACACAGCCGCTCCGGTCACCTCCACACAGCAAATGAAGACAGCCGCGCGATCAGCTGCTGTCACTGAGGTTACCCGCGGCCACCGGTGGATGCAGCGGTGGCCGCGGGTAACCTCAGTGACAGCAGCTGATCGCGCGGCTGTGTTCAGTTGCTGTGTGGAGGTGACCGGAGCGGCTGTGTCTGCTGCGGCTCTGGTCACCTCCATGCAGCTGCGGTGGAAGCGACGCTGGATCATCCTGGATTACGCCGGACAAGGAGGGCTTTTTGGGGCTGATTAAAGTGGTGAACCAGGGTATATGTGTGTGTTTTTTATTTCTAATAAAGGATTTTTTCTGGTGTGTGTGTTTATTTACTGTAACTTACAGATTAATCATGGAAGGTGTCTCATAGACGCCTGACATGATTAATCTAGGACTTATTGGCAGCTATGGGCTGCCAATAACTCCTTATTACCCCGATTTGCCAAAGCACCAGGGCAAATCGGGAAGAGCCGGGTACAGCCCCAGAACTGTCGCATATAATGTATGCGGCAATTCTGGGCGGCTGCTGACTGATATTGTTAGGGTGGGGGGCTCCCCATAACGTGGAGCTCCCCATCCTGAGAATACCAGCCTTCAGCCGTATGGCTTTATCTGGCTGGTTTTAAAAATGGGGGGAACCGCACGCCGTTTTTTTTAATTATTTAATTATTTATTTCACTACACAGTATAGACACGCCCACCGGCTGCTGTGATTGGGTGCAGTGTGACACCTGTCACTCAGAGTGGGGGCGTGTCTCACTGTAACCAATCATAGGCGCTGGTGGGCGGGGAAAGCAGGGAATACGAAATTGTTTAATGGGCGGCCGGCTTTTTCAAAACAGTAAAAGCCGCCGGAGCAGTGTGAATGCCGTGCAGCGCCAGGGATCGGGGATCGGTGAGTATATGAGAGAGGGGGATAGACTGACATGGACTGAGAGTGAGGGACAGAGATAGTGACGGACTGACAGAGATTAGTGCATGACAGACATTGTGAGGCGCTTCAGAACGCAGCTTTTCAGCTGCGCTCTGAAGCAGACCTTTTTTAAGCTGCGGTGCAGAGCGCACACCTGCGCACATAGCATCAGACAACAAAATCGTATGAGGGATGTCACACGTTACAATTGACTAGGTTCTTGCAACAAAACGCTCAATTCTAGAGAATGATACGATGTGTTTGCGATCAACGGTTTTGCGTTCAATCCTGATCGCATGTAGCTGTCACACGCAGATACCTCACAAACGATGCCGGATGTGCGTCACTTACAACTTGACCCCAACGACGGATTGTGAGATATATTGAAGCGTGTGTAGCGGGCTTAAGTCCATCTAGTTCAACCCGTAGCCTAACATGTTGATCCAGAGGAAGGCAAAAAAAACCCCAATGTGGCAAACAAGTTCCAATGGGGAAAAAATGTCCTTCCTTCGTCCACATCCGGCAATCAGACTAGTTCCCTGGATCAATACCCTGTCATAAAATCTAATATACATAACTGGTAATATTACATTTTTCAGGAAAGGCGTCCAGGCTCTCCTTAAATGTTAGTAGTGAATCACTCATTACAACATCATGCGGCAGAGAGCTCCATAGTCTCACTGCTCGTACAGTAAAGAATCCTCCTCTGTGATTATGATTAAACCTTCTTTCCTCAAGACGTAGCGGATGCCCCCGTGTTCCAGTCGCAGGCCTAGGTGTAAAGAGATCTTTGGAAAGGTCTCTGTACTGTCCCCTCATATATTTATACATTGTGATTAGATCCCCCCTAAGTCTTCGTTTTTCCTGTCTTGGTATTGCAGCCCACCCATTCCTCTAATAATCTTGGTGGTCTTCTCTGCACCCTCTCCAGTTCAGCTATGTCCTTCTTATATATCGGTGACCAGAATTGTACACAGTATATAAGTGCGGTCGCACTAGTGACTTGTACAGAGGTAGAACTATATTTTTTTCATGAACACTTCTACCTCTTTTAATACATCCCATTATTTTATTAGCCCTGGCAGCAGCTGCCTGACACTGTCCACTAAAGTGAAGTTTACCATCCCCCCATACACCCAAGTCTTTTTCTGTGTCTGTTTTACCCAGTGTTCTACAATTAAGTACATAATCATAAATATTATTTCCTCTACCCAAGTGCATGACCTTACATTTATCTACATTAAACTTCAATTGCCACATCTCAGCCCAATCCTCCAATTTACATAAATCTCCCTGTAATATAAAATTATCCTCCTCTGTATTGATTACCCTGCAGAGTTTAGTATCATCTGCAAATATTGAAATTCTACTCCGCATGCCCCCAACAAGGTCATTTATAAATATGTTGAAAAGAAGCGGGCCCAATACTGACCCCTGTGGTACCCCACTATGAACTGAGACCCAGTCCGAGTACGTACCATTAATAACCACCCTTTGTTTCCTATCACTGAGCCAGTTTTTAACCCAGTTACACATATTTTCCCCTATCCCCATTATTCTCATTTTATGTACCAGCCTTTTGTGTGGCACCGTATCAAAAGCTTTTGAAAAGTCCATATACACAACATCCACTGCATTTCCCTGGTCCAGGCTTGAACTTACCTCTTCATAGAAGCTGATCACATTAGTTTGACAGGATCGATCCCTCATAAACCCATGTTGATACTCTGTCATAAGGTTATTTTTCTTGAGATACTCCAGTATAGCATCTCTCAAGAAACCCTCAAGGATTTTACCAACCGTAGAGGTTAAACTTACCGGCCTATAATTTCCCGGCTCAGTTTTTGTCCCCTTTTTGAATATTGGCACCACATTTGCTATGCGCCAGTCCTGCGGTACCGACCCTGTTATTAAGGAATCTGAGAAGATTAAAAATAATGGTCTATCTATCACAGAACTCAATTCCTGTAGTACTCTGGGGTGTAGCCATCCGGAGATTTGTCAACCTTAGTGATTTCGAGGCGGCGGCGTACTTCCTGCTGGGTTAAGCAGGTAATATTCAAGGGTGAATTTATGGCATCACTGGTCATGTTATCTGCCATGGCATTTTCTTGTATAAAAACCGTAGAAAAAAAGTCATTCAGCAGGTTGGCTTTACCCTCATCCCCTTCCACCATTTCACCAAGACTATTTTTAATGGGGCCAACACTATCGCTTTTCAGTTTTTTACTGTTTATGTAGTTAAAGAATATTTTAGGATTATTTTTACTTTCTCTCGCAATGAGTCTCTCTGTCTCAAACTTAGCTAACTTAATTTGCTTTTTACATATTTTATTTAATTTTCTATAATTATATAATGCCTCATCACTACCTGCCCTGTTTAATTCTTTTAAGGCTTTCTGTTTTTCTTTTATTGCTTCCCTGTGATTGCTGTGATATATGGGCAGCCAGTGCAATGACTAGCACAGAGCAGAGGCATCCGAGTAGCGGTTAGCCAGATAGGTGACCCTGGCTGCTGCATTAAGGATGGACTGTAGAGGAGAGAGTCTAGTTAGAGGGAGACCAATTAATAGAGAGTTACAGTAGTCCAGGCAGGAGTGGATCAGGGCCATGGTGAGGGTTTTTGTCATTTCCATTGTGAGAAAGGGGTGAATTCTAGAGATGTTCTTGAGGTGCAAGCGACAGGAGCGGGCAAGAGATTGTATATAGGAGGTGAAGGAGAGATCAGTGTCAAGTATAACACCCACACAGCGGCCTGCGGCCTAGGACTTATCATAGGAGAGGGAGATGTCAGGTTTAGGAAGGTTGGAGGACGGAGGAAAAAGAAGTTCAGTTTTGGAAAGGTTAAGTTTCAGATAGAGAGCAGACATGGTGTTGCAGACTGCAGTCAGACAGTCGCTTGTGTTCTGTAGTACAGCGGGGGTGAGCTCAGGGGATGAGGTGTATAGCTGTGTGTCATCAGCATAAAGATGGTACTGAAAGCCAAATCTACTGATGGTCATTCCAATTGGGGCAGTGTAGAGGGAGAAAAGAAGAGGGCCAAGGACTGAACCTTGAGGGACCCCAACAGTGAGAGGAAGAGGAGAAGATGTGGAGCCAGCAAATGATACACTGAATGAGCGGCCAGAAAGATAGGAAGAGAACCAGGAGAGCACAGTGTCATTTAGGCCGATAGAATGGAGCATAGAGAGAAGGAGATGGTGGTCAACAGTGTCGAAGGCGGTGGAGAGGTCAAGAAGGATAAGCAGATAAGGATAAGCAGCTTACCGAACCACAGCTTCCTGAGACGCAGCTTCCGGAGCCGGTTTCCCGGGACACAGCTGTAACAGTGTGTCCCTCCCCCACCTTTGCTCATGGTGTAATAGTCTGTCTCTCCTTGACTGTCCTGTATGTACTACTGGTGGGGGATTGTTTGTTCTTCTCAGCATGGGACTTCTCCAATCCACAACTTGGTAAACAAGAAAGAGCCAGGACTTCATACATGAATGGACTTTAGAAGTGTCCAGGTGGAGTTGGACTCTTCTGCCCACCTAAGGGGCTGATCCCAGGAGAGAAGAACAATGAGACCCATGTTAGTTCAGTTAGTTGGGTCTCGGCTGGAGAAGGACTAGGATCTATAGCTGAGGCTGGATCCTAGAGCCTGTGTATGAACTGTCACAGACTGGAGATCAGTGGCCACGTGGGATTGCGTTTTGTTGTTCACCCTGTTAGACTCAAGGAACTAATATAAGGACCATTGCCATATTTTCCCTGGCATCGGAATACTGGGAGGTGCCTATGGATCTTTTGTTTTGTTGTGGACTCCGTGCAGACTTTAAGGATTTATATTTGTTTTGTGCTTTATCTTTGTGGTTCAATAAAGTCCTTTGGATTGTTCCTTGGCCTGGCGTCCCTTACTGCTCTGCCGCATACCCCGTCACAAACTGGTTGGCAGCGGCGGGATCACAGCAGAAAGAATGGAGGACAACGGCCCATTAACATCTGGAATCAGAACCTCAGAGTACAAGAACTGGACTGTGGTGAGCCTTCAAACAAAAGGCCCGTGAATTAGGAGTCTGCTACAAAGGACTCTTTAAGGAGCAACTAATTGAGGCATTGGAAAACACTTGCCTGCAAGATGGCACCAAGGAAGGATTTCCACAGCAAGGGGAGGAAAGACGGGAGCTGGAGGTAAATACCCAAAAAAGTCAATGGGTTGTGTGGTATGAGGAGGAGATGGCACTGCTTGGAGATGAGGCCACCATAGAAGATAAGAGGGAGGCCATTCACAGAGCTCAAGAGAGGGCAGCATTGCTGGAGAGGAGATTTGCTGTGGAAGCAGCTAGAGGCTCCAGACGAACTGTAACCACAGCACCCACTATGAGGGAATTCTCCAGAGTGTCCCGCAAGGACTTTAAGCCATTTAATGAAGTTGCAGGCGACATTGAGGGCTTCTTTTAGGACTTTGAGCATCAGTGCCGATTAATGGAAGTCCAAGAAAGAGAGCGAGTCAGACACCTGGTGGGCCTCTTGGAGGGTGGAGCTGCCGACACCTATAGAGCTATGGACCCTCTGTGGAATTGTGAGTAAGGGGAGATAAAACAGACCATTCTAGAACATTATGCCGTGACCCCAGATACTTCTAGGACTCAGTTCCGTACATTAGCCTGTGATGGGGAAGTGTCTTTCAAGATGTATGCCCACAGACTGAAACAAGTATGCCATCGCTGGCTGGAGGGAGAGGGGGCCTTAACTTGGGAGACCTTCCTCCAGGTCATCCTGAAAGAGCAGTTCTATGCCAGGTGCCCTGCTGAAATCAGGGAATGGGTGCGCGAGAGGAGACCAGTGACAGTGGAACAAGCTGCCGTGCTCACCATCAAGCCTCAATGGAAAAAGCTACTGGTCAGTGAGAAAAAAAAACTACCAGCTCCCCAACACCAGTGGTCCCTTGTCCTTTGGCCTCCAATGTTCACCATCCCATTAGACTACCAACACACGGCAGACCCCGTGTGAATGTGCCTCCTACTACTCCTGCCTCCTCTTTGGGAGTACGATGTGAAGAAAGACTCATAGAACGTAGATGTTATGGATGTGGGCAGCTGGGTCATCTCCAAGCTCACTGTCCAGGTGTTCGGAGGCAAAACAGTTACAGACCCCATTTACCTGTCCATTATCTACAGACACCCTCAACAGGAGAAGAGCTGGATTCAGGCCCTGATGATTCGACAAAAGACTCTGATATGTTGACTTCCTTACCAGGAGTCTATGGGGCGCGAGCCACAGCCGCCCGTTCTTCTGATCTCAGCATAAACATCTACAGAAGGTCGTGCTAGAGGGCCAAAAAGTTGTTGGCTTTCATGACACTGGGGCTTTTCTCACCATCGCAGATCCCCGAGTAATTCAACCAGAAGCAATGCAAAAGGGACCAGGAATTGCCATTGAATTGGCTGAAGGTACTTAAAGATACATTCCAAGAGTGAGTGTGACCCTGGATTATGGTTTTGGGGGCAAAACAATGCATGATTGGTGTGATGACCGGCCTTCCTGCAGACATTCTTCTAGGGAATGATGTGGGGAATCTTCAATACCACTTTGTCGGTGCGATAACCAGAAGTCAAGCCAAGAGGGCAGCAGATGTGGACGTGTTCAACCCATCAATGGAAATAAGGCCACCAGAACTGCCGTCACAGCCACTCTGTGGCCAAGCCTCTAACAGACCTCACGAAGAAAACGATGCCCCGGCTGATGATCTGAAATCCAAAAAAATAACTCCGGCACTCCAATTTGAGAAGGCAAACAGTCTGGGGTTTTTTTGGTGCTTAAAGTGCTTTTATTGCAAAAATGTTAATGAAAAAATATCTGTCCCAACGTTTCGGTCTCGGTAGGACCTTAATCAAGGGTTCTATCAGACTATAAGAAAAAAAGTAAACAAAGAATGCAAAGAAAATGTTACATAGAGTAAACAATACATGAACACGACATGAACAAAGTACATGATATGGTTCAAACGTATACAAAGTACATCATACAGATATCTGTACCTGAAAAAGAAATATCATATTCAAAAATATCCATAGGTGAATAATACCCAGTGTCAGAATGGCAATAATCCGAGAACTGTAGAGTACAATAAGTAAGTGCCTATATACGCATGAAGAGGTGACGAGAATGGGGGGGGAAAGGTACATATACCTAAAGCATTAGAATTAGTATATGAATCGCACCAACATGGAACCGTGTAGGTCATCACAAAGAGGTAAGGAGGTGAGTGTAAACACTAGATGAAAAGACAAGATGTCCATTAAGAAATCATATAAATTCTATAATACACATACAGTTAGGTCCAGAAATATTTGGACAGTGACACAAGTTTTGTTATTTTAGCTGTTTACAAAAACATGTTCAGAAATACAATTCTATATATAATATGGGCTGAAAGTGCACACTCCCAGCTGCAATATGAGAGTTTTCACATCCAAATCGGAGAAAGGGTTTAGGAATCATAGCTCTGTAATGCATAGCCTCCTCTTTTTAAAGGGACCAAAAGTAATTGGACAAGGGACTCTAAGGGCTGCAATTAACTCTGAAGGCGTCTCCCTCGTTAACCTGTAATCAATGAAGTAGTTAAAAGGTCTGGGGTTGATTACAGGTGTGTGGTTTTGCATTTGGAAACTGTTGCTGTGACCAGACAACATGCGGTCTAAGGAACTCTCAATTGAGGTGAAGCAGAACATCCTGAGGCTGAAAAAAAAGAAAAAATCCATCAGAGAGATAGCAGACATGCTTGGAGTAGCAAAATCAACAGTCGGGTACATTCTGAGAAAAAAGGAATTGACTGGTGAGCTTGGGAACTCAAAAAGGCCAGGGCGTCCACGGATGACAACAGTGGTGGATGATCGCCGCATACTTTCTTTGGTGAAGAAGAACCCGTTCACAACATCAACTGAAGTCCAGAACACTCTCAGTGAAGTAGGTGCATCTGTCTCTAAGTCACCAGTAAAGAGAGGACTCCATGAAAGTAAATACAAAGGGTTCACATCTAGATGCAAACCATTCATCAATTCCAAAAATTGACAGGCCAGAGTTAAATTTGCTGAAAAACACCTCATGAAGCCAGCTCAGTTCTGGAAAAGTATTCTATGGACAGATGAGACAAAGATCAACCTGTACCAGAATGATGGGAAGAAAAAAGTTTAGAGAAGAAAGGGAACGGCACATGATCCAAGGCACACCACATCCTCTGTAAAACATGGTGGAGGCAACGTGATGGCATGGGCATGCATGGCTTTCAATGGCACTGGGTCACTTGTGTTTATTGATGACATAACAGCAGACAAGAGTAGCCGGATGAATTCTGAAGTGTACCGGGATATACTTTCAGGCCAGATTCAGCCAAATGCCGCAAAGTTGATCGGACGGCGCTTCATAGTACAGATGGACAATGACCCCAAGCACACAGCCAAAGCTACCCAGGAGTTCATGAGTGCCAAAAAGTGGAACATTCTGCAATGGCCAAGTCAATCACCAGATCTTAACCCAATTGAGCATGCATTTCACTTGCTCAAATCCAGACTTAAGACGGAAAGACCCACAAACAAGCAAGACCTGAAGGCTGCGGCTGTAAAGGCCTGGCAAAGCATTAAGAAGGAGGAAAGCCAGCGTTTGGTGATGTCCATGGGTTCCAGACTTAAGGCAGTGATTGCCTCCAAAGGATTCGCAACAAAATATTGAAAATAAAAATATTTTGTTTGGGTTTGGTTTATTTGTCCAATTACTTTTGACCTCCTAAAATGTGGAGTGTTTGTAAAGAAATGTGACAATTCCTACAATTTCTATCAGATATTTTTGTTCAAACCTTCAAATTAAACGTTACAATCTGCACTTGAATTCTGTTGTAGAGGTTTCATTTCACATCCAATGTGGTGGCATGCAGAGCCCAACTCGCCAAAATTGTGTCACTGTCCAAATATTTCTGGACCTAACTGTACATCTATCAGGTGTGTAAGGATACCTGTGACCATGCACCGAAATATGAAGGTCAGCCTGTGGGTATTGCCAGAGGAGTCGTCCAATGACGTCCTAAGAAGGTAGAGAACCACAGTCAGAACCGGGTGAGAGGCAGTGAGAGCAAAAAAAGGAAAAAAAACTTGTGTTAGGCTATGTCCGCACGTTGCGTCGGAGTACCTGCAGTTTATTCTGCACGTTTTCCTTCCCTTGGCTTTTGACCATTTTTTAGCGCTAAAAACGGATGCGTATTTACCGCGTTTTTAGTGCGTTTTCTGCGCTTTTTAACTGCGTTTCTGCAGATGCGTTTTGTAGATCAAGACACTGAGAAATAAAGTTGAAATAGTCAAAAAGAATGAAAAAAGAGAAAAAAAATAATAAAAATAACTTTTAATAAAACTATATTTGGAAATTATCAATTTTAATGAAATAATAGCGGTTATGCACATTTTAACTGAAAAATAGATAAAGTTTCTTATTTTTTAGCATTTAAATTTTTGGTTATTGTGTGTGTGTAAAGGAACAATAGAACCCTTTAATTTTTGGCCAGAAAAGCATGTGTTTTTGGAGCCAAAAACGCAGTGGAAAAGCAGGTAAAAAGCATGAAAAACGCAGGAAAGTTGATTTTGGTTGCGTTTTGCCATTTCTCATTGACTCCAATGTTAAGGAAACGCTGCAGAAATGGCAAAAACAACTGACATGCTGCTTCTTTTTCAGCATGGTTTTTGACCCAAAATATGCAAATTAAACGCTGCAGAAAAAAAAGCAAAGTGCAGACAGGATTTCTGCTTTTCCCATAGACTTTGCTGGAAAACAAAAACGCATGCGTTTTAGCGCAAAAACGCTGCTGCTAAAAACGCTGCAGAAACGCGGTAAAAAATGGAACGTGCGAACATAGCCTTAAGGTGATGTGTGGGACTGCGACCATGAATCAAGAGAAAGGTGATAAGAAAAAAACTCTTTTAAATGATACCTGCCACATAGAGGTCAGGAGCGAAGTGAGTGCTATATAGTCATGTCACCGGTCTGATCCAACAGAACACCGCCTAATGGAAAAGGGGAATAACGGATGATTACTGTATGATAAGATGGCATCTACATAAGAAGACAGGGGGGGGCGAGAACTGTATACCTGTCAAATCGATGAGGAGAAAGGCTCACAGCTGATCCGGTATTCTAGCCAGGCTATGCTGGGGCAGCAGGGGCGTGGTCTGATGGACAGCAGCGGTCTCCTATACTTGCTGTAGGTTCATTTAGCTCTAGGTGACGAGGATCAATATGACCAATATGATATAGATGATTACAGTGTAATCCCTATATTAGTGTATACCATTCTATGAGGGATTTCACTGATATGTCTCACTCCGTGTCTCTTATTGCTTTCCATTATTGAGATTCCTTTTTTCTTACATGCAGAACATAAATGAGTACACCCTGGATTACACTTTCACACTGAACTGCAGCAGTATTTATGGCTCCCTTATCAAAGGACAATAAAACTTTCACACTGAACTGCAGCAGTATTTATGGCTCCCTTATCAAAGGACAATAAAACTTTCACACTGAACTGCAGCAGTATTTATGGCTCCCTTATCAAAGGACAATAAAACTTTCACACTGAACTGCAGCAGTATTTATGGCTCCCCTTATCAAAGGACAATAAAACTTTCACACTGAACTGCAGCAGTATTTATGGCTACCCTTATCAAAGGACAATAAAACTTTCACACTGAACTGCAGCAGTATTTATGGCTAGAACAGCTTGTCCCCCTGCCATAGAGATAGTTCTGTTTCATATAACTTGTTCTTTTTTTTTTTTTTTTTTTTTTTTTTTTTTTTACTGCACTATTCTAAGTCCTGTTGTGTATAAATACGTGACTCTTCAGATTTTGTGTTATACCATGCCTGATGAAGAGACCTGAGTAGTCTCGAAAGCTTGCAATTATTACCATCTTTTCAGTTAGCCATTAAAAGGTATCAACCACTGAGGACTCTCTGTTCTTTTAAACAATTTTTTTATCTCTACTGGCTAACACGGTACAAAGATATATTTTACTTGTATAAAAACTTGAGCGTTTGAACCATATCATGTACTTTGTTTATGTCGTGTTCATGTATTGTTTACTCTATGTAACATTTTCTTTGCATTCTTTGTTTACTTTTTTCTTTTAGTCTGATAGAACCCTTGATTAAGGTCCTACCGAGACCGAAACGTTGGGACAGACTTTTTTTCATTAACATTTTTGCAATAAAACCACTTTAAGCACCAAAAAAAACCCAGACTGTTTGCCTTCTTCTCAAATTGGAGTGCCGGAGTAATTTTTTTGGATTTCAGTTGACTATTTTCTCCTGAGCACCCTACCATATAGTGAGCCGGGTCTACTCTAAATACCGGCTGGTGATCTGGACTCCAGCCTGTGATGAGGCTTTTAACCGGCTGAAGGATGCCTTGGTCTGCGACCCTGTTCTGGCTGCTCCAGACTACAAGAGGAGATTCATTGTGCAGTCCTCAGCCAGGTGAATGCAGTCGGGGAGGAGCACCCCATCGCCTACCTCAGCAAGAAGCTGCTGGACCGAGAAGTGGTCTATGCAACTGTTGAGGAGGAATATCTGGCTGTAGTATGGGCCCTTAGGAAACTACGGCCGTATCTGTATGGACGAGAATTCACTGTGGATACTGATCACAATCCCCTCACCTGGCTGAACAGAGTCTCTGGGGACAATGGACGCTTACTATGATGGAGCCTGACTCTTCAACCCTATAAGTTTACCATACAATATACAGTCAGGGCCAGAAATATTTGGACAGTGACACAAGTTGTGTTATTTTAGCTGTTTACAAAAACATGTTCAGAAATACAATTCTATATATAATATGGGCTGACAGTGCACACTCCCAGCTGCAATATGAGAGTTTTCACATCCAAATCGGAGAAAGGGTTTAGGAATCATAGCTCTGTAATGCATAGCCTCCTCTTTTTAAAGGAACCAAAAGTAATTGGACAAGGGACTCTAAGGGCTGCAATTAACTCTGAAGGCGTCTCCCTCGTTAACCTGTAATCAATGAAGTAGTTAAAAGGTCTGGGGTTGATTACAGGTGTGTGGTTTTGCATTTGGAAGCTGTTGCTGTGACCAGACAACATGCGGTCTAAGGAACTCTCAATTGAGGTGAAGCAGAACATCCTGAGGCTGAAAAAAAAGAAAAAAGCCATCAGAGAGATAGCAGACATGCTTGGAGTAGCAAAATCAACAGTCGGGTACATTCTGAGAAAAAAGGAATTGACTGGTGAGCTTGGGAACTCAAAAAGGCCTGGGCGTCCACGGATGACAACAGTGGTGGATGATCGCCGCATACTTTCTTTGGTGAAGAAGAACCCGTTCACAACATCAACTGAAGTCCAGAACACTCTCAGTGAAGTAGGTGTATCTGTCTCTAAGTCAACAGTAAAGAGAAGACTCCATGAAAGTAAATACAAAGGGTTCACATCTAGATGCAAACCATTCATCAATTCCAAAAATAGACAGGCCAGAGTTAAATTTGCTGAAAAACACCTCATGAAGCCAGCTCAGTTCTGGAAAAGTATTCTATGGACAGATGAGACAAAGATCAACCTGTACCAGAATGATGGGAAGAAAAAAGTTTGGAGAAGAAAGGGAACGGCACATGATCCAAGGCACACCACATCCTCTGTAAAACATGGTGGAGGCAACGTGATGGCATGGGCATGCATGGCTTTCAATGGCACTGGGTCACTTGTGTTTATTGATGACATAACAGCAGACAAGAGTAGCCGGATGAATTCTGAAGTGTACCGGGATATACTTTCAGTGTTCAGCCAAATGCCGCAAAGTTGATCGGACGGCGCTTCATAGTACAGATGGACAATGACCCCAAGCATACAGCCAAAGCTACCCAGGAGTTCATGAGTGCAAAAAAGTGGAACATTCTGCAATGGCCAAGTCAATCACCAGATCTTAACCCAATTGAGCATGCATTTCACTTGCTCAAATCCAGACTTAAGACGGAAAGACCCACAAACAAGCAAGACCTGAAGGCTGCGGCTGTAAAGGCCTAGCAAAGCATTAAGAAGGAGGAAACCCAGAGTTTGGTGATGTCCATGGGTTCCAGACTTAAGGCAGTGATTGCCTCCAAAGGATTCGCAACAAAATATTGAAAATAAAAATATTTTGTTTGGGTTTGGTTTATTTGTCCAATTACTTTTGACCTCCTAAAATGTGGAGTGTTTGTAAAGAAATGTGTACAATTCCTACAATTTCTATCAGATATTTTTGTTCAAACCTTCAAATTAAATGTTACAATCTGCACTTGAATTCTGTTGTAGAGGTTTCATTTCAAATCCAATGTGGTGGCATGCAGAGCCCAACTCGGGAAAATTGTGTCACTGTCCAAATATTTCTGGACCTAACTGTAGAAGGGGCAGCCAACACCAAAATGCAGACGGATTGTCCAGGCAAGAGGAGCCCTGAGTCAGGGTCGGCATGTTTACGTGTACTTGACAAGCGATCTGCTGAGGTCACTAGTCCGTACACAAATTGAGGGGGGAAGGGGTTGTAACATTGTGCCCCTCCCCCACCTTTGCTCATGGTATAATAGTCTGTCTCTCCTTGACTGTCCTGTATGTACTACTTGTGGGGAATTGTTTGATCTTCTCAGCATGGGACTTCTCCAATCCACAACTTGGTAAACAAGAAAGAGCCAGGACTTCTAAAGTCCATTCATGTATCAAGTGACCAGGTGGAGTTGGACTCTTCTGCCCACCTAAGGGGCTGATCCCAGGAGAGAAGAACAATGAGACCCATGTTAGGTCAGTTAGTTGGATCTCAGCTGCAGAAGGACTAGGATCTATAGCTGAGGCTGGATCCTAGAGCCTGTGTATGGACTGTCACAGATTGGAGATCAGTGGCCACATGGGATTGCATTTTGTTGTTCACCCTGTTGGACTCAAGGAACTCATATAAGGACCATTGCCATATTTTCCCTGGCATCAGAATACCGGGAGGTGCCTATGGATCTTTGTTTTGTTGTGGACTCCTTGCAGACTTTAAGGATTTATATTTGTTTGGTGCTTTATCTTTGTGGTTCCAATAAAGCCCTTTGGATTGTTCCTTGGCCTGGCGTCCCTTACTGCTCTGCCGCATACCCCGTCACAGCAGCTTCCCGAGCCACAGCTATCCAAGACGCAGCTTCCAGAACTGCAGCGTCCCAAGCCATAGTTTCCCAAGATGCAACTTCCCGAGCTGCAGCTTCCTGAGCCGAACAGCAGCTTCCGGAGCCGAACCTTCCCGAGCCGCAGCTTCCCGAGCTGCAGCTTCCCGAGCTGCAGCTTCCCGAGCCGCATCTTCCCGAGACGCAGCGTCCCGAGCCGCAGTTTACCGAACCACAGCTTCCAGAGACACAGCTTCCCAAGATGCAGCTTTCCGAGCCACAGCTTCTCAAGTTGCAGGTTCCCAAGCCACAACTTTCCGAGCTGTAGCTTCCAGAGCCGCAGCTTCCCAATACGCAGCTTTCAGAGCCACAGCCTCCTGAGCCGCAGCTTTCCGGGCCGCAGCTTCCCGAGTTGCAGCTTTCCAAGCCACAGCTTTCTGAGCCGTAGCTTTCCGAGCCGCAGCTTTCCGAGCAGCAGCTCTACAAGCCACAGCTTTCTGATCTTAGCTTTCAGAGCCACAGCTTTTTGACCCGTAGCTTTACGTGCCACAGCTTTCTGAGTCGCAGCTTCCTGAACCATAGCTTTCTGACCCACAGGTTCCCATGCAGCAGCTTTCCGAGCCGTAGCTTTCCGAGCCGTAGCTTTCCAAGCCGCAGCTATACGAGCCGCAGCTTTACGAGCCGCAGCTTTCCGAGCCGCAGCTTTCAAAGCCACAGCTTTCCGACCCATGACTTGCAGAGCCGAAGCTTTCCAAGCCATAGCTTTCCGAGCCGCAGCTTCCCAAGCCGCAGCTTCCCGAGCCGTAGCTTTCAGAGCTGCAGTTTCCCGAGACGCAGCTTCCAAAGATGCAGCTTCCCAAGCAGCAGCTTTCAGATCCGCAGATTTCTGAATCGTAGCTTTCAGAGCCACAGCCTTCCGATCCGTAGCTTTCTGAGCCGCAGCTTTCCAAGCCGTAGCTTTCTGAGCTGTAGCTTTCTGAGCATCAGTTTTTCGAGCCGCAGCTTTCTGATCTTAGCTTTCAGAGCCACAGCTTTCCGATCCGCAGCTTTACGAGCCACAGCTTTCCGAGCTGCAGCTTTCCGAGCTGCAGCTTTCTGAGCCATAGCTTCCAAGCCACATCTTCCAATGCAGCAGCTTTCCGAGCCATAGCTTCCCAAGTCGCAGCTTTCTGAGCAGCAGCTTTCAGAGCCGTAGCTTTGCGAGCTGTAGCTTTCAGAGCCGCAGCTTTCTGAGTCGTAGCTTTCCGAGCCGCAGTTTTCAAAGCCACAGCTTTCCAACCCATAGCTTGCAGAGCCGAAGCTTTCCAAGCCATAGCTTCCCAAGCTGCAGCTTCCCAAGCCACAGCTTTCACAGCCGTAGCTTTCCGACCCGTAGCTTTCAGAGCCAAAGCTTTCCAAGCCATAGCTTTCCGAGCCGCAGCTTTATGAGCCGCAGCTTTCCGAGCCGCAGATTCTCGAGATGCAGCTTCCCAAGTCACAGCTTTCTGAGCTGCAGCTTTCAGAGCCGTAGCTTTGCGAGCTGTAGCTTTCAGAGCCGCAGCTTTCTGAGTCGTAGCTTTCAGAGCCGCAGCTTTCCGAGCCATAGCTTGCAGAGCCACAGCCTTCCGAGCTGCAGCTTTCCGAGCCGTAGCTTTCTGAGCAGCAGCTTTACGAGCCGCAGCTTTCTGATCTTAGCTTTCAGAGCCACAGCCTTCCGATCCATAGCTTTCTGAGCCGCAGCTTTCTGAGCCGCAGCTTTCTGAGCCATAGCTTTCCAAGCCGCATCTTCCAATGCAGCAGCTTTCCGAGCCGTAGCTTTCAGAGCCGTAGCTTTCTGAGTCGCAGCTTTCCGACCCATAGATTTCAGAGCTGCAGCTTTCAGAGCCGCAGCTTTCAGAGCCACAGCTTTCAGAGCCATAACTTTCACAGCCACAGATTTCTGAGTCGTAGCTTTCAGAGCCGAAGTTTTCCAAGCCATAGCTTCCCATGCAGCAGCTTTCCGAGACATAGCTTTACGAGCCGCAACTTTCTGAGCCGTAGCTTCCTGAGCTGCAGCTTCCCAAGCCGCAGTATGTCAATTTATGCTGTGGAGACGAGAATGTTCAGACACTGCATTCTGCAGCAGAGAACACTCGCGTCTACAGAAGAGGAATAATGCTGCATCTAGGACATGGTATCTACGGATCGTGTTCACATTCACTCACAGTTTTGCAAGAATCGCTGCGCTGCTGGACCCCACTCCTGACCTAGGGGTGAATTTCTAATTATCCTCACACTCAGCGGTTTTGTGGCATGTTACACCTTTCACTGTAGAATATATTAAAGAGAATCTGTCAGCAGTTTTTTGTGTATTCTGAGACCAGTGTGATGTGGGGGCAGAGATACTGATTCCAGCAATGTGTCACTTAATGGGCTGCTTGCTGCAGTTTCAATAGAGTCAGTGTTTTATCAGCAGGAGGGTATCATTACAGGACTAGGTGTCTCACGTCTCTTAAGGGGGCTTTACACGCTGCGACATCGCTAACGATATATTGTCGGGGTCACGGTGTTTGTGACGCACATCTGGCGTCGTTAGCAACATCACAGCGTGTGACAGCTAGGAGCGACGATCAACGATCGCAAAAACGGCAAAAATTGTTGATCGTTGACACGCCACTCCTTTTCATAATATCGTTGGTGGTGCATGCTGCTGGTTGTTCGTCGTTCCTGCGGCACTACACATCACTATGTGTGACACCGCAGGCACGACAAACATCATCCTACCTGCGTCCACCAGAAAAGAAGGAAGGAAGGAGGTGGGCGGCATGTTCTGGCCGCTCATCTCCTCCACTCCTCTTCTATTGAATGGCCGTTTTGTGACGCCGCTATGTTGAATGAGAGATTGTGACGCGCCCTTCTGAGACCTCGAGGGATCGGGGATCAGAAGGTCACAGTGTTTGGTTAATCGTAGATCCATCTTAAGGGCGCTTTACACGCTGCGATATCGGTAACGATATATCGTCGGGGTCACGTCGTTAGTGACGCACATCCGGCGCCGTTACCGACATCGCAGTGTGTAACACAAAAGAGCGACGATCAACGAGTACAAAAACGTGAAAAATCGTTGCTTGTTGACACGTCGCTCATTTCCTTAATATCGTTGCTGCTGCAGGTACGATGTTGTTCTTCGTTCCTGCGGAAGCATACATCGCTGTGTGTGACACCGCAGGAACGACAAACATCTCCTTACCTGCCTCCATCGTCAATGCGGAAGGAAGGAGGTGGGCGGGAGGTTACATCCCGCTCATCTCCGCCTCTCCGCATCTATTGGACGGCTGCCGTGTGACAGCGCTGTGACGCCGCACGACCCGCCCCCTTAGAGAGGAGGCGGATTTCCGGCCAGAGCGACATCACAAGGCAGGTAAGTCCGTGTGACGGGGACTAACGAGGTTGTGTGCCACGGGCAGCAATTTGCCCGTGTTGCACAACCGACGGGGGCGGGTACACTCGCTAGCGATATCGGTACCGATATCGCAGTGTGTAAAGTACCCTTTAGAATCTGTTCATCAATTTTCCTGAGTAGGAGCGTATTTAAATTAATTCGGTGCTGAAGGGGTTAAAGTCTACTTTCTGTCCTGCTGAGATTGATTTGTAGCTGTGATTCTCTCCTATGCTATATATTTTCTATACTGACCACGCTGAAGGATCCTGGCTCTGGAGAAGCTGAGGTGTTGTTTCTGTTGCAGCTGAGAAGCTTTCTGCTTGAGTAGCTGTAGATAATTATCTGTTGTGTCTTTCCCCTGTTTATCTTACCCTCCTCATGTTGTTTTATTGTAGTGGTGAGACTAGTGTCTTACTGACCTTCACAATAGTCAGGGTGAGTTCAGGGCCAGCGAGGGTCTAGGCACGTGTCCGTGCATGGGGGGGGAGACCTGTCTAGGGATATTCGGGAGTGCAGGGATCAGCCACAGGTGAGTGTTATGAGGGGACCCCGCTCCCCTCCCCTAGCGCCCAGGCGATCCATTGTATTGTTTCCCTGGTGTACCCTTTGTATTGTGTCCTCACGTCCCTGACGTAACAGAAATAGAGATTGGTGAGGTCCCCATAGATCCCACCTACCATTACATGTCGGGGAGAGGTTAGTAATCACCTGTGACTGTCAGGGTGAAGTTCTTCATCAGGTCCTGGTGCAGGGATCGGTGCTTCACCAGACAGGAGTATCTATATCCGCTGTCCTGCAGTGCAGGATACAAGGTCAGGTGACTGGTGACGCTGAACGTCCCGTCCGTGTTAACAACGCTGTCACCGGTGCAGGTTTCTCGCTCCAGCACCACACATTTGGAATCTCTATCGTGTCGCACCCATTGGATGGTAATATTTTTAGGATAAAAATTGCTGACTTCACACGACACGACTTTCTCATTTTCCAGCTCCACACTGACGGTATCTCCAGTAGTCAGGACAGCGGAGGGGGCAGCTGCAAAAGAAAGAGTTATCGGTCACTTCAACATAATGTCATGGAGTGTGAGGGGATAACATGTGACCAGGGCTCCTAGACTGGCCCTCAGGCTAAAGGCCCTAGCTGTCCCTAATCCCAGAGATACAGCTAATGGTGAAGATGTCTGAGCCGCCTTCCTTGCCCTGCTCTTGGCAAGCCATGATCTTATACCACCACCCCAGGGGAGGACAGGGACAGGAGAGATTGAACCCACGGATATAGACAAACGGGAAACCAAAAACTATCACACAGCTAGCACACATGGAGATATATGACAATACATAATAAGGAAGAAATACAGATCAGGGAGGAAATAACCAGACGACAGGAGGATTTCCACAGGACCCCAAGCAGCACACAGTAAATCATCAGCAACTGGAACCCAACAGTACACGGACCGGTTTAGCAAAACCTATAGTTGGCATGGGAAGACAGATTCCTCTATCTTAAAAAGGTGAGGAGTATCTGTGATAGGTCTCCGACAATATGTGATCCAAGAGGTAACCAGCAGGCTAGCAAAAATTAACTCATGGAAGTCCAGTCACTAATGAGCACACAGCTGGTTGATGTCCAAGCCTGTCTGTGCAATGCATAACCAGAAAAGGCATACTGTGGAGTGTCAGATTCTGCAGTGTGAACAGCGTTGATGCCCCCATGACACTCGGCAAGTTTAGAGCCAAACACCGTGTGACACAAAGACTGATCATATGCAGCGCAGAACAAATACTGTTGGAAATTAACAATAAATTGTGCTCTGTGATCTTTACACGTCTCAAGAAAGTTATAATTAAAGTGAAGAGAATCGACCTCTACACAAATAACCTATACAGTGCAGTGCGAGAGCTGGTGCAGACAACGTGGAGAAATATATGTGCCGGCACATGACTGAAGAGCACCGGAGGTGACGACAGATGACTGAAGAGCACCGGAAGTGACGACACGTTACTGAAGAGCACCAGAGGTGACGACCCATGACTGAAGAGCACAGGAGGTGACGACCCATTACTGAAGAGCACCGCAGGTGACGGCACATGACTGAAGAGAACCGGAGGTGACGACACATGACTGAAGAGCACCGGAGGTGACGACACATGACTGAAGAGCACCGGAGGTGACGACACATGACTGAAGAGCACCAGAGGTGACGACACATGAATGAAGAGAACCGGAGGTGACGACACATGACTGAAGAGCACCGGAGGTGACGACACATGACTGAAGAGCACCAGAGGTGATGACACATGAATGAAGAGAACCGGAGGTGACGACACATGACTGAAGAGCACCAGAGGTGACGACACATGAATGAAGAGAACCGGAGGTGACGACACGTGACTGAAGGGCACCAGAGGTGACGACACGTGACTGAAGAGCACCGGAGGTGACGACACGTGACTGAAGAGAATGTGAGGTGACGACACAGGACTGAAGAGCACCAGAGGTGACGACACATGACTGAAGAGCACCGGAGGTGACGACAAATGACTGAAGAGCACAGATAGCAGCCACCACAGGAAAAGAAGCAGTGACGGTAAGAGCCAACATGACCAGCAGACACTGCAGCAAAGATCGCAACGCTGATACGGGCACACACCTGAGCACAGTACACAGGCGACAAACAGCGCAAAAAATGCAAGAAAATGCAAACAATCTCTTATAAGAATGTGCTGAGGCATTAATGCTGTGCTTTGTACAGCGCCGAGGTTTATTATTCATAACTTCTTTTACACAATTAATAGGGGAGTACACCACCATCCACCACTTTTATTCCCGTATTTGTGCGATTTCTCCGCCCGCCCCCTGGGCCAGACCCCTAGCAGCAGCTTAGAGCCATTCAGCCAAACACTACACATTGGTGGAGCAGCAGTGACCAGAGGCTGCAGTGTCCGTCCTGCTCTGTGATTGGTGGAGCAGCAGTAACCAGAAGCTGCAGTGTCCTTCCTGCTTTCCTGCTCTCTGATTAGTGGAGCAGCAGTGACCAGAGGCTGCAGTGTCCCTCCTGCTCTGTGACTGGTGGAGCAGCAGTGACCAGAGGCTGCAGTATCCTTCCTGCTCTCTGATTGGTGGAGCAGCAGTAACCAGAGGCTGCAGTGTCCTTCCTGCTCTGTGATTGGTGGAGCAGCAGTAACAAGAGGCTGCAGTGTCCTTCCTGCTCTCTGATTGGTGGAGCAGCAGTGACCAGAGGTTGCAGTGGCTTTCCTGCTCTGTGATTGGTGGAGCCGCAGCTCGGCAGTGGTCATCAGGACAAATAAGGAGGAAGACAGCAGAGCGTGCAGGGCTGTTATAAATGGGTAAGCTCATAGAACTGGTCCATGGTTGTCCTCTGCATCTCAAATGGACCCCCTGGGAAATGGCCTACAGAGCGGCATCTGCTGCTATCTCCCCAAAGAAAGGTAGATGGTCATACAACTGTGTATGTATGTATACATATAGTGAGCGTGCGGTTTGTGTGACTCTGAGTGCGCACATGTAACCAGTAATATATGTATAATTGTCCCTGTACGCCGTGGTGATGACGTGTGTATGAGCGTCCCTGTACGTGGTGGTGACGTGTGTGTATGATCGTCCCTGTACGTGGTGGTGACGTGTGTATGAGCGTTCCTGTACGTGGTGGTGACGTGTGTGTATAATCGTCCCTGTACGTGGTGGAGACGTGTGTGTATGAGGGTCCCTGTACGTGGTGGTGACGTGTGTGTATGAGGGTCCCTGTACGTGGTGGTGACGTGTGTGTATGAGGGTTCCTGTACGTGGTGGTGACGTGTGTGTATGAGGGTCCTTGTACATGGTGGTGACGTGTGTGTATGGGCGTCCCTGTACATGGTGGTGGCGTGTGTGTATGATCGTCCCTGTACATGGAGGTGACGTGTGTGTATGAGGGTCCCTGTACGTGGTGGAGACGTGTGTGTATGAGCGTCCCTGTACATGTTGGTGACGTGTGTGTATGGGCGTCCCTGTACATGGTGGTGGCGTGTGTGTATGAGCGTCCCTGTACATGGTGGTGACGTGTGTGTATGAGGGTCCCTGTACGTGGTGGTGACGTGTGTGTATGAGGGTCCCTGTACGTGGTGGAGACGTGTGTGTATGAGCGTCCCTGTACATGGTCGTGACGTGTGTGTATGGGCGTCCCTGTACCTGGTGATGACGTGTGTGTATGATCGTCCTTGTACATGATGGTGATCTGTGTGTATGAGGGTCCCTGTACGTGGTGGAGACGTGTGTGTATGAGTGTCCCTGTACATGGTCGTGACGTGTGTGTATGGGCGTCCCTGTACATGGTGGTGGCGTGTGTGTATGAGGGTCCCTGTACCTGGTGGTGACGTGTGTGTATGATCGTCCTTGTACATGATGGTGATCTGTGTGTATAAGGGTCCCTGTACGTGGTGAAGACGTGTGTATGAGCGTCCCTGTACATGGTGGTGACGTGTGTGTATGATCGTCCTTGTACATCATGGTGATCTGTGTGTATGAGGGTCCCTGTACGTGGTGGAGACGTGTGTGTATGAGGGTCCCTGTACGTGGTGCTGACGTGTGTGTATGAGGGTCCCTGTATGTGGTGGTGACGTGTGTGTATGAGGGTCCCTGTACGTGGTGGAGACGTGTGTGTATGAGCGTCCCTGTACGTGGTGGTGACGTGTGTGTATGAGGGTCCCTGTACGTGGTGGTGATGTGTGTGTATGACGGTCCCTGTATGTGGTGGAGACGTGTGTGTATGAGGGTCCCTGTACGTGGTGGTGACGTGTGTGTATGAGGGTCCCTGTACGTGGTGGAGACGTGTGTGTATGAGCGTCCCTGTACATGGTCGTGACGTGTGTGTATGGGCGTCCCTGTACATGGTGGTGGCGTGTGTGTATGAGGGTCCCTGTACCTGGTGGTGACGTGTGTGTATGATCGTCCTTGTACATGATGGTGATCTGTGTGTATAAGGGTCCCTGTACGTGGTGGAGACGTGTGTATGAGCGTCCCTGTACATGGTGGTGACGTGTGTGTATGATCGTCCTTGTACATCATGGTGATCTGTGTGTATGAGGGTCCCTGTACGTGGTGGAGACGTGTGTGTATGAGGGTCCCTGTACGTGGTGGAGACGTGTGTGTATGAGGGTCCCTGTACGTGGTGCTGACGTGTGTGTATGAGGGTCCCTGTACGTGGTGGTGACGTGTGTGTATGAGGGTCCCTGTACGTGGTGGAGACGTGTGTGTATGAGCGTCCCTGTACATGGTGGTGACGTGTGTGTATGAGGGTCCCTGTACGTGGTGGTGATGTGTGTGTATGACGGTCCCTGTATGTGGTGGAGACGTGTGTGTATGAGGGTCCCTGTACGTGGTGGTGACGTGTGTGTATGAGGGTCCCTGTACGTGGTGGAGACGTGTGTGTATGAGCGTCCATGTACATGGTCGTGACGTGTGTGTATGGGCGTCCCTGTACATGGTGGTGGCGTGTGTGTATATGATCATCCCTGTACATGGAGGTGACGTGTGTGTATGAGCGTCCTTGTACATGATGGTGATCTGTGTGTATGAGGGTCCCTGTACGTGGTGGAGACGTGTGTGTATGAGTGTCCCTGTACATGGTGGTGACGTGTGTGTATGAAGGTCCCTGTATGTGGTGGAGACGTGTGTGTATGATCGTCCCTGTGCGTGGTGGAGACGTGTGTGTATGATCGTCCCTGTACGTGGAGGGGACGTGTGTATGAGCGTCCCTGTACGTGGTGGTGACGTGTGTGTATGAGCGTCCCTGTACGTGGTGGAGACGTGTGTGTATGATCGTCCCTGTACGTGGTGGAGACGTGTGTGTATGATTGTCCCTGTACGTGGTGGTGACGTGTGTATGAGCGTCCCTGTACGTGGTGGTGACGTGTGTGTATGAGCGTCCCTGTACGTGGTGGAGACGTGTGTGTATGATCGTCCCTGTACGTGGTGGTGACGTGTGTGTATGATCGTCCCTGTACGTGGTGGGGACGTGTGTGTATGAGCGTCCCTGTACGTGGTGGAGACATGCGTGTATGATCGTCCCTGTACGTGGTGGTGACGTGTGTGTATGATCGTCCCTGTACGTGGTGGAGACGTGTGTGTATGAGCGTCCCTGTACGTGGTGGAGACGTGTGTGTATGATCGTCCCTGTACGTGGTGGAGACGTGTGTGTATGATCATCCCTGTACGTGGAGGGGACGTGTGTATGAGCGTCCCTGTACGTGGGGGTGACGTGTGTGTATGAGCGTCCCTGTACGTGGTGGAGACGTGTGTGTATGAGCGTCCCTGTACGTGGTGGAGACGTGTGTATGATCGTTCCTGTACGTGGTGGTGACGTGTGTATGAGCGTCCCTGTACGTGGTGGAGACGTGTGTATATGATCGTCCCTGTACGTGGTGGAGACGTGTGTGTATGATCGTCCCTGTGCGTGGTGGAGACGTGTGTGTATGATCGTCCCTGTACGTGGTGGAGACGTGTGTGTATAATCGTCCCTGTACGTGGTGGTGACGTGTGTGTATGATCGTCACTGTACGTGGTGGTGACGTGTGTGTATGATCGTCCCTGTACGTGGTGGAGACGTGTGTGTATGATCGTCCCTGTACGTGGTGGAGACGTGTGTGTATGATCGTCCCTGTACGTGGTGGTGACGTGTGTGTATGATCGTCCCTGTACGTGGTGGAGACGTGTGTGTATGAGCGTCCCTGTACGTGGTGGAGACGTGTGTGTATGAGCGTCCCTGTACGTGGTGGAGACGTGTGTGTATGAGGGTCCCTGTACTTGGTGGAGACGTGTGTGTATGAGCGTCCCTGTACGTGGTGGAGACGTGTGTGTATGATCGTCCCTGTATGTGGTGGGGACGTGTGTGTATGAGGGTCCCTGTACGTGGTGGAGACGTGTGTGTATGAGCGTCCCTGTACGTGGTGGTGACGTGTGTATGAGCGTCCCTGTGCGTGGTGGGGACGTGTGTGTATGAGGGTCCCTGTACGTGGTGGTGACGTGTGTATGAGCGTCCCTGTACGTGGTGGTGACGTGTGTATGAGCGTCCCTGTACGTGGTGGTGACGTGTGTATGAGCGTCCCTGTGCGTGGTGGGGACATGTGTGTATGAGGGTCCCTGTACGTGGTGGTGACGTGTGTATGAGCGTCCCTGTGCGTGGTGGGGACGTGTGTGTATGAGGGTCCCTGTGCGTGGTGGTGACGTGTGTATGAGCGTCCCTGTACGTGGTGGTGACGTGTGTATGAGCGTCCCTGTGCGTGGTGGGGACGTGTGTGTATGAGGGTCCCTGTACGTGGTGGTGACGTGTGTATGAGCGTCCCTGTACGTGGTGGTGACGTGTGTATGAGCGTCCCTGTGCGTGGTGGGGACGTGTGTGTATGAGGGTCCCTGTGCGTGGTGGTGACGTGTGTATGAGCGTCCCTGTGCGTGGTGGTGACGTGTGTGTATAATCGTCCCTGTACGTGGTGGTGACGTGTGTGTATGAGGGTCCCTGTACGTGGTGGAGACGTGTGTGTATGAGCGTCCCTGTACGTGGTGGAGACGTGTCTGTATGAGCGTCCCTGTACGTGGTGGAGACGTGTGTGTATGAGCGTCCCTGTACGTGGTGGTGACGTGTGTGTGTATGAGGTTCCCTGTACGTGGTGGAGACGTGTGTGTATGAGCGTCCCTGTACATGGTGGTGACGTGTGTGTATGAGGGTCCCTGTACGTGGTGGAGACGTGTGTGTATGAGCGTCCCTGTACGTGGTGGAGACGTGTGTGTATGAGGGTCCCTGTACGTGGTGGAGACGTGTGTGTATGAGCGTCCCTGTACGTGGTGGAGACATGTGTGTATGATCGTCCCTGTACGTGGTGGAGACATGTGTGTATGATCATTCCTGTACGTGGTGGAGACGTGTGTGTATGAGCGTCCCTGTACGTGGTGGAGACGTGTGTGTATGAGGGTCCCTGTACGTGGTGGTGACGTGTGTATGATCGTCCCTGTACGTGGTGGTGACGTGTGTGTATGAGCGTCCCTGTACGTGGTGGAGACGTGTGTGTATGAGGGTCCCTGTACGTGGTGGTGACGTGTGTATGATCGTCCCTGTACGTGGTGGTGACGTGTGTGTATGAGGGTCCCTGTACGTGGTGGAGACGTGTGTGTATGAGCGTCCCTGTACGTGGTGGAGACGTGTGTGTATGAGGGTCCCTGTATGTGGTGGAGACGTGTGTGTATGAGCGTCCCTGTACGCGGTGGAGACGTGTGTGTATGAGGGTCCCTGTATGTGGTGGAGACGTGTGTGTAGGATCGTCCCTGTACGTGGTGGTGACGTGTGTATGAGCGTCCCTGTACGTGGTGGTGACGTGTGTATGATCATCCCTGTACGTGGTGGAGACGTGTGTGTATGATCATCCCTGTACGTGGTGGAGACGTGTGTGTATGAGCGTCCCTGTACGTGGTGGAGACGTGTGTGTATGATCATCCCTGTACGTGGTGGAGACGTGTGTGTATGAGCGTCCCTGTACGTGGTGGAGACGTGTGTATGATCATCCCTGTACGTGGTGGAGACGTGTGTGTATGATCATCCCTGTACGTGGTGGAGACGTGTGTGTATGATCATCCCTGTACGTGGTGGAGACGTGTGTGTATGATCATCCCTGTACGTGGTGGAGACGTGTGTGTATGAGCGTCCCTGTACGTGGTGGAGACATGTGTGTATGATCATCCCTGTACGTGGTGGAGACGTGTGTGTATGATCATCCCTGTACTTGGTGGAGACGTGTGTGTATGAGGGTCCCTGTACGTGGTGGTGACGTGTGTATGATCGTCCCTGTACGTGGTGGAGACGTGTGTGTATGATCATCCCTGTACGTGGTGGAGACGTGTGTGTATGAGCGTCCCTGTACGTGGTGGTGACGTGTGTATGAGGGTCCCTGTACGTGGTGGTGACGTGTGTATGATCGTCCCTGTACGTGGTGGTGACGTGTGTATGATCGTCCCTGTACGTGGTGGAGACGTGTGTGTATGAGCGTCCCTGTACGTGGTGGTGACGTGTGTATGATCGTCCCTGTACGTGGTGGTGACGTGTGTATGATCGTCCCTGTACGTGGTGGAGACGTGTGTGTATGAGCGTCCCTGTACGTGGTGGTGACGTGTGTATGATCGTCCCTGTACGTGGTGGAGACGTGTGTGTATGAGCGTCCCTGTACGTGGTGGAGACGTGTGTGTATGAGGGTCCCTGTACGTGGTGGTGACGTGTGTATGATCGTCCCTGTACGTGGTGGTGACGTGTGTGTATGAGCGTCCCTGTACGTGGTGGTGACGTGTGTATGAGCGTCCATGTACCGTGTTGGTGGATTTTTTTGAGGCCTTGGGTCTCATCTCTGATGATCCTGACAGAGTCTCCATGGCTGAGTCCAGGCTGCGTCGCCTCCGGGGGGGGAATACCAAAGAGTCGAAGAATTCCTCCCCCTGAAGACACCGACCGCAATGTTCCTCATATTTTGTAATTGATGTTTTTAGAAGATTTTATGTTGGTAGTTTATACGGTTATGCAGTACGTGTCGCCATCTAGTGACCAGAAAAGAGGACAGCATTGTATTGGATGTAATGTGTTAGGTACAAGTCCTTGTAATAGTAAGGTGGATGCACGGGTTTACAGAAAGCAAGATGTAGCAGAGTTATAGACGTTAACTAAAAGCGCTGCTGAAATGCAATATGGGCGGGTTGCTCAGCCGCATTGTCACAGCAAGTGCACCAGGGGTTAAGTATAGGTTTTACCACTGGGAGGAGCTTTTGGACTAAATCCTTGGGAGGGGAGAAAAAATGGCTGCCTAAGGGGCAGGGGTCATGGTGCCATCGGTGGACCTGTTCCCCTAAGAGCAGATCTGTTGTCAGTGGCCTGCTGAGCGACAAATGGAGTGCAACCAAAACGACGGAGACAGCCAGAAGGAAGGAGAGCAGCCAGAAGGACGGAGAGCAGCCAGAAGGACGGAGAGCAGCCAGAAGGACGGAGAGCAGCCAGAAGGACGGAGAGCAGCCAGAAGGACGGAGAGCAGCCAGAAGAACAGAGTGCAGCCAGAAGAACAGAGTGCAGCCAGAAGGACGGAGTGCAACCAGAACGACGGAGACAGCCAGAAGGACGGAGTGCAACCAGAACGACGGAGATAGCCAGAAGCACGGAGTGCAGCCAGAAGCACGGAGTGCAGCCAGAAGGACGGAGAGCAGCCAGAAGGACGGAGAGCAGCCAGAAGAACAGAGTGCAGCCAGAAGAACAGAGTGCAGCCAGAAGAACAGAGTGCAGCCAGAAGGACGGAGAGCAACCAGAACGATGGAGACAGCCAGAAGGACGGAGTGCAGCCAGAAGCACGGAGTGCAGCCAGAAGCACGGAGTGCAGCCAGAAGCACGGAGAGCAGCCAGAAGCACGGAGAGTAGCCAGAAGCACGGAGAGCAGCCAGAAGGACAGAGAGCAGCCAGAAGGACAGAGAGCAGCCAGAAGGACGGAGAGCAGCCAGAAGGACGGAGTGCAGCCAGAAGGACGGAGTGCAGCCAGAAGGACAGAGAGCAGCCAGAAGGACAAAGAGCAGCCAGAAGGACAGAGAGCAGCCAGAAGGACAAAGAGCAGCCAGAAGGACAAAGAGCAGCCAGAACGACGGAGAGCAACCAGAACGACGGAGAGCAACCAGAACGACGGAGACAGCCAGAAGGACGGAGAGCAGCCAGAAGGACGGAGAGCAGTCAGAAGGACGGAGAGCAGCCAGAAGGTCGGAGAGCAGCCAGAAAAACGGAGTGCAGCCAGAAGGATGGAGAGCAGCCAGAAGGACGGAGTGCAGCCAGAAGGACGGAGAGCAGCCAGAAGGACGGAGTGCAGCCAGAAGGACGGAGAGCAGTCAGAAGGACGGAGAGCAGCCAGAAGGTCGGAGAGCAGCCAGAAGGACGGAGTGCAGCCAGAAGGACGGAGAGCAGCCAGAAGAACAGAGTGCAGCCAGAACGACGGAGACAGCCAGAAGGATGGAGAGCAGCCAGAAGGACGGAGACAGCCAGAAGGATGGAGAGCAACCAGAACGACGGAGACAGCCAGAAGGATGGAGAGCAGCCAGAAGGACGGAGTGCAGCCAGAAGGACGGAGTGCAGCCAGAAGGACGGAGAGCAGCCAGAAGGACGGAGAGCAGCCAGAAGGACGGAGAGCAGCCAGAAGGACGGAGAGCAGCCAGAAGGACGGAGAGCAGCCAGAAGGACGGAGTGCAGCCAGAAGGACGGAGAGCAGCCAGAAGGACGGAGAGCAGCCAGAAGGACGGAGAGCAGCCAGAAGGACGGAGTGCAGCCAGAAGGACGGAGAGCAGCCAGAAGGACGGAGAGCAGCCAGAAGGACGGAGTGCAGCCAGAAGGACGGAGTGCAGCCAGAAGGACGGAGTGCAGCCAGAAGGACGGAGAGCAGCCAGAAGGACGGAGAGCAGCCAGAAGGACGGAGTGCAGCCAGAAGGACGGAGTGCAGCCAGAAGGACGGAGTGCAGCCAGAAGGACGGAGAGCAACCAGAAGGACGGAGAGCAGCCAGAAGGACGGAGAGCAGCCAGAAGGATGGAGTGCAACCAGAACGACGGAGACAGCCAGAAGGACGGAGTGCAACCAGAACGACGGAGATAGCCAGAAGCACGGAGTGCAGCCAGAAGCACGGAGTGCAGCCAGAAGGACGGAGAGCAGCCAGAAGGACGGAGAGCAGCCAGAAGAACAGAGTGCAGCCAGAAGAACAGAGTGCAGCCAGAAGAACAGAGTGCAGCCAGAAGGACGGAGAGCAACCAGAACGATGGAGACAGCCAGAAGGACGGAGTGCAGCCAGAAGCACGGAGTGCAGCCAGAAGCACGGAGTGCAGCCAGAAGCACGGAGAGCAGCCAGAAGCACGGAGAGTAGCCAGAAGCACGGAGAGCAGCCAGAAGGACAGAGAGCAGCCAGAAGGACAGAGAGCAGCCAGAAGGACGGAGAGCAGCCAGAAGGACGGAGTGCAGCCAGAAGGACGGAGTGCAGCCAGAAGGACAGAGAGCAGCCAGAAGGACAAAGAGCAGCCAGAAGGACAGAGAGCAGCCAGAAGGACAAAGAGCAGCCAGAAGGACAAAGAGCAGCCAGAACGACGGAGAGCAACCAGAACGACGGAGAGCAACCAGAACGACGGAGACAGCCAGAAGGACGGAGAGCAGCCAGAAGGACGGAGAGCAGTCAGAAGGACGGAGAGCAGCCAGAAGGTCGGAGAGCAGCCAGAAAAACGGAGTGCAGCCAGAAGGATGGAGAGCAGCCAGAAGGACGGAGTGCAGCCAGAAGGACGGAGAGCAGCCAGAAGGACGGAGTGCAGCCAGAAGGACGGAGAGCAGTCAGAAGGACGGAGAGCAGTCAGAAGGACGGAGAGCAGCCAGAAGGTCGGAGAGCAGCCAGAAGGACGGAGTGCAGCCAGAAGGACGGAGAGCAGCCAGAAGAACAGAGTGCAGCCAGAACGACGGAGACAGCCAGAAGGATGGAGAGCAGCCAGAAGGACGGAGACAGCCAGAAGGATGGAGAGCAACCAGAACGACGGAGACAGCCAGAAGGATGGAGAGCAGCCAGAAGGACGGAGTGCAGCCAGAAGGACGGAGTGCAGCCAGAAGGACGGAGAGCAGCCAGAAGGACGGAGAGCAGCCAGAAGGACGGAGAGCAGCCAGAAGGACGGAGAGCAGCCAGAAGGACGGAGAGCAGCCAGAAGGACGGAGTGCAGCCAGAAGGACGGAGAGCAGCCAGAAGGACGGAGAGCAGCCAGAAGGACGGAGAGCAGCCAGAAGGACGGAGTGCAGCCAGAAGGACGGAGAGCAGCCAGAAGGACGGAGAGCAGCCAGAAGGACGGAGTGCAGCCAGAAGGACGGAGTGCAGCCAGAAGGACGGAGTGCAGCCAGAAGGACGGAGAGCAGCCAGAAGGACGGAGAGCAGCCAGAAGGACGGAGTGCAGCCAGAAGGACGGAGTGCAGCCAGAAGGACGGAGTGCAGCCAGAAGGACGGAGAGCAACCAGAAGGACGGAGAGCAGCCAGAAGGACGGAGAGCAGCCAGAAGGATGGAGTGCAGCCAGAAGGATGGAGTGCAGCCAGAAGGATGGAGTGCAGCCAGAAGGACGGAGTGCAGCCAGAAGGATGGAGTGCAGCCAGAAGGACGGAGTGCAGCCAGAAGGACGGAGTGCAGCCAGAAGGACGGAGTGCAGCCAGAAGGACGGAGACCAGCCAGAAGGACGGAGACCAGCCAGAAGGAGTATGAAGTAGTGCACAGGAATAAGGAACAGTTTAGAGTAATGTATAAGGAGAGAGTTTTTAGTGACTTCATGTTGTATGGAACGCGTGCTCCAGAAAGTACAGTAAAACGTTATGTTTCAGAAAAGAGAAACTGTCCGTGTGGTGTCCTTGTCGGTCCCCTCACCAGAAGCAAGAAGAAACAAAGTCACCCAGAGAGTGGCAAGTCACTGGGCGAAGCCCAAATGTTCACGATTATCTACCTGTAGCAGGGGCCAGGGGGTCACATGACACCCTGACTATGACTACAACGCCCCCTGTTCCACCTGTTTACACACCGGAGACTTATTGTCCAAAATTTCATAGATGGGCAACCGACACCAGATGTAATGACCCGGCTCTCAGAAGCCAATTCTGTCAGGGCCTCTCAGAGAAATTGAAAAATGCCTTGATGATTTATGAAACTCCTGAGTCCTTGGAGGCCGCCATGTCATTGGCTGTACGTGTGGACAGATGCCTTTGAGATAGACTGGTCAGACCATTCTCCGCGGAGACCCTACCTCGGGGCAGCATCCTATTGTCGGGGCGATCTGAGGGTGACCCGTCACTCATGGGTTTGATGCACCCATGCAGCTAGGGGGAGCCATTATTTTGCATGTTTTTCCTCTAAAATATGGGGAAAAAAGGCAGTTTGTTTTTTTATGGTACAGAGAGTCATTTTATTGGAGTCAATTCCTATGCAGAAAGGAACATCTGGAACTTGGCTTACTGGTGGTGTGGAGATGGACAATCAGGGTGTGGGTTTGTCTTCCACATGTAATTCTCACTTTGTCCTGACAGCAGAGGTGGTGCTAGAGAGCAGGGCTAAGAAAATGTCTGTGTTTGTGGATATTGGAGCAGGAGTCAGCATGGTGGATGCTCTGTGTGTAAGAACTCATGGGCTTACCTATAGTATGTTAACTAACCACATCCCCATCTATGCCATTGACTCAGCTCAGGGATGCCTGACACAGATGGTACATGATATAATACTCAGGTAGGACCCCTGCATTATGAAGTAATCTCCTGCTATGTCCTGGAGGGTCTTCCCCCTCCCATTCTACCCTGGTTGGTGAAGCATAACCCAGTAGTGGATTTCCAATTCAGGAATATTATGGCGTGGGGAAATTACTATTTTGTTAATGTCTGAGCACTTCTCTCTCTCTACAGTCTCTACGAAGTCGTTACCTGCATTTTTGTCTGTGTTTGAGGTTGTATTTTAGAAGAGGGGGTGTCAGGATTTGCCTCCACATCGTGTATATGACTGTCCCATTAATCTGCGTCCTAGAACAAAGTCCAGACTGTATAATCTTTCTGGCCCAGAGAGACCGGCCATGAAAGATTACATTGCTGAGAGTCTGGAGAAGGGACATATCAGACCCTCCTCTTCGCCCATGGTGGCAGGGTTCTTCTCTGTAAAGGAGAAAGATGGGATTTTCAGGAATTGAATCAGATTACCGTCCGAGACCTTCATCCTCTCCCTCTGATTCCGGATTTTTTCAACCAGATTGTGGGACATTAGTGGTTCTCCAAGTTGGACTTAAGAGGGGCTGCAATCCAGTTAGAATCAGAAAAGGGGATGAATGGAAAATGGCTTTGAATACACCTGAGGGTCACTTCGAGAGTCTGGTCATGCCATTTAGTCTCACTAATGTCCGTTCCGTTTTCCAGCATTTCGTGAATGATACTTTTCACCATTTGGTGGGCAGGATTGTGGTGGTTTATTTGGACGATATCTTGATCTACTCACCCGATATGGAGACACATCAGATACATGTAAAACAGGTATTACAGATTTTAACGGATTAACTGAATGCCAAACTAGAGAAGTGTGTTTTCGCTGTCCAAGATGTACAATGTTTGGGGTACCGATGGTCTTCTTCAGATTTTCGGATGGATCCTGAGAAGATCCATGCAGCACTTGACTGGGATCGTCCGGAAAACCTGGAAGCTTTACAGAGCTTTCTGGGGTTTACCAATTTTTACCGGAAATGTATTCAGAACTATTCAGTAATTATAAAGCCTCTCACTGACATGACAAGGAAAGGATTGGATTTCTCTAAATGGTCGGACTCTGCCCAGCAGGCATTTTTCTCTATAAAAAGATGTTTTTCCACAGCACCAATACTCAGGCAGCCTGATATTTTGCAGCCTTTTATCATGGAGGTCAATGCATCTGAGGTGGGGTTGGAGGCTGTGTTGTCATAAGGTCCATCTCCTGGTAAATGGCATCATTATCCTCAGCCGAGAGAAACTATGATGTTGGCAACAGAGAGCTCTAGGCGATTAAGTTGGCTTTCTAGGAATGGCGTCATTGGTTTGAGGGGGCATTTCATCCCACTATTGTAATTACAGACCATAAAAACCTGGCAAACTTCTAAATCCCAAGCAGGCTAGATGGTCTGTTTTTTTTACCAGGTTTAATTCTATTGTCACTTAGGGGTGCTTCACACACAGCGAGCTCACTGCCGAGATCGCTGCTGAGTCACGCTTTTTGTGACGCAGCAGTGACCTCATTAGCGATCTCGCTGTGTGTGACAATGAGCAGCGATCTGGCCCCTGCTGCGAGATCGCTGCTCGTTACACACAGCCCTGGTTCGTTTTCTTTAAAGGCGCTCTCCCACTGTGACACACAGATCGCTGTGTGTGACAGCGAGAGAGCGACAAATGAAGCGAGCAGGGAGCAGGAGCCGGCGTCTGACAGCTGAGGTAAGCTTGTAACCAAGATAAACATCAGGTAACCAAGGTGGTTACCCGATATTTACCTTAGTTACCAGCCTCTGCAGCTCTCACGCTGCCAGCGCCGGCTCCTGCTCTCTGCACATGTAGCTGCTGTACACATCGGATTAATTAACCCGATGTGTACAGCAGCTAGGAGAGCAAGGAGCCAGCGCTAAGCAGTGTGTGCGGCTCCCTGCACATGTAGCTGCTGTACACATCGGGTTAATTAACCCGATGTGTACTGTAGCTAGGAGAGCAAGGAGCCAGCGCTCAGTGTGCACGGCTCCCTGCTCCCTGCACACACAGCTAAGCGGTGTGCGCTGGTAACTAATGTAAACATCGGGTAACCATACCCGATGTTTACCTTAGTTACCAGTCTCCGCAGCTTCCAGACGGCGGCTCCGTGCAAGCGCAGCGTCGCTTGCACGTCGCTGCTGGCTGGGGGCTGTTCACTGGTCGCTGGTGAGATCTGCCTGTTTGACAGCTCACCAGCGACCATGTAGCGATGCAACAGCGATCCTGACCAGGTCAGATCGCTGGTCGGATCGCTGCTGCATCGCTAAGTGTGAAGGTACCCTTACTGTCCAGGGATTAAAAACATCAAAGCAGATGCATTATCCTGGAGCTTCCCAGGTGGTAGTGATCATGTAAACCCGATACCCATTTTGCAGAAGGGGGTGGTTGTCACGGCCTTGTGCCCAGACCTGGGAGGAGGTGTTGGAAGCTCAGGGGGATGCCCCGGCTTCTTCCCCTTCAGGGAGGTTGTATATGCCACCCAGTTTGCGCCATAAACTAATTGGGGAACATCATAATTCTGTACTTGCGGGTCATCCAGGTAGTAAAGTATCCTTGGACCTCCTGTCTTGTCATTTTTGGTGGCCGAGTTTACATCAGGATGTGATGAACTATGTGTCTCCTTGCAGTATTTGCGCACGTTCCAAGGCAACACATAACCGTTCATCAGGATCTCTCCTGTAATCGGCTATCTCGAATAGACCAAGGATTGCATTATTCATGCATTTATCCTTGGATTTCATTACTGACCTACCTGGGTCTTCGGGAAAGACTGTGGTTTTGGTGGTTGTGGATAAGTTCAGTAAAATGAGGCATTTCATTGTGTTACCGGCATTTACGAATGCCAAGGCTCTGGATCAGGTGTTCATCAATGAGATAGTGAAGCTTCACAGGGTTCCTTCTGATGTGGTCTCAGATCGAAGAACCCAGTTTGTCTTCCTCTTCTGCCTCCAACCCTCAGTCGAATGGGCAGACAGAGCGCATAAATCAAAATAGATCCCTAGATGCAGGGGTCCTGTTCCTTTACCTTTCAATTCTCTATTGGTAGTTCCCTGTACCTATCGTGACACGTGGCTCATCTGACGCCCGTTCACACATGGCTCCTGACACTGGTGAATCCCCTGATACCCATGCACACATGGCTCCTGACACTGGTGAATCCCCTGATACCAATGCACACATAGCTCCTCTGATGCCCGCGCACACACAGCTCCTCTGATGCCCGTGCACACATGGCCCCTCTGACGCCCGTGCACACATGGCTCCTGACACCGGTGAATCCCCTGACCCAATGCACACATGGCTCCTGACACCGGTGAATCCCCTGACACCCGTGCACACATGGCATCTCTGACGCCCGCGGCTCACCTGACACCTGCAGGATGCTTCTCCCGTCGCTGGACTCCGGGGTCACTATCACAGTACAAGTGTACTGTCCGTCATCACTGAACTGCGCCCGCGGGATGTGCAGTGCGGCGTTCCCCTTCTGGATGGCGCTCTCCTCTCCCATCTCACATCCTTGTCTGAAGGCCTGGGGTCGTCCGGGTATAAAACTATACACATCACTATTAATTCCATTCTGTGATTTGCTCCAGGAAACGGTGATGGTTTTTCCGGGTGTAAACTCCGATATTTCACAGGGGATCGTCACATTTGCGCCTCTCAGCACCGAGATCAGCGGCTCTTTCATAGCGACTTTGAGGCCATCTAAAAAAATCAAAAGATAAAAATGTCACTGTCCTTGTAACAAGAGAAATCAGAGAGCAAATGATGAATCATGAGCAGAGTCACAAATCCAAACCCCTCAGTCTCCCATCCAGACGGAGTAATATTACCCGTGAACGTCCCTTGCACCCTCCACCGTACGGGGAGACTCCACCTGACATCTTTTCTTGCCCAAATATGTCCTTGGATTAATAAAGCATTGATCGCAGAATTGCTCTGGGGTCTGGACACAATATTATTTTGATGTAGTAGTGCAAATACAGAGGAGTCACCACAAGGATCAAATACAGAGGAGTCACCACAAGGAGCAAATACAGAGGGGTCACCACAAGGAGCAAATACAGAGGAGTCACCACAAGGAGCAAATACAGAGGAGTCACCACAAGGAGCAAATACAGAGGAGTCACCACAAGGAGCAAATACAGAGGAGTCACCACAAGGAGCAATTACAGAGGGGTCACCACAATGAGCAAATACAGAGGAGTCACCACAAGGAGCAAATACAGAGGAGTCACCACAAGGATCAAATACAGAGGGGTCACCACAATGAGCAAATACAGAGGAGTCACCACAAGGAGCAAATACAGAGGAGTCACCACAAGGAGCAAATACAGAGGAGTCACCACAAGGAGCAAATACAGAGGAGTCACCACAAGGAGCAAATACAGAGGAGTCACCACAAGGTGCAAATACAGAGGAGTCACCACAAGGAGCAAATACAGAGGGGTCACCACAAGGAGCAAATACAGAGGAGTCACCACAAGGGGCAAATACAGAGGGGTCACCACAAGGAGGAAATACAGAGGAGTCACCACAAGGGGCAAATACAGAGGGGTCACCACAAGGTGCAAATACAGAGGGGTCACCACAAGGTGCAAATACAGAGGAATCACCACAAGGAGCAAATACAGAGGAATCACCACAAGGAGCAAATGCAGAGGAGTCACCACAAGGATCAAATACAGAGGAGTCACCACAAGGAGCAAATACAGAGGAGTCACCACAAGGAGCAAATACAGAGGAGTCACCACAAGGATCAAATACAGAGGAGTCACCACAAGGATCAAATACAGAGGAGTCACCACAAGGAGCAAATACAGAGGAGTCACCACAAGGAGCAAATACAGAGGAGTCACCACAAGGATCAAATACAGAGGAGTCACCACAAGGTGCAAATACAGAGGGGTCACCACAAGGATCAAATACAGAGGGGTCACCACAAGGAGCAAATACCGAGTAGTCACCACAAGGTGTAAATATAGAGGGGTCACCACAAGGAGCAAATACAGAGGAGTCACCACAAGGTGTAAATATAGAGCGGTCACCACAAGGATCAAATACAAGAGGGGTCACCACAAGGAGCAAATACAGAGGGGTCACCACAAGGATCAAATCCAAGAGGGGTCACCACAAGGAGCAAATACAGAGGGGTCACCACAAGGATCAAATACAGAGGGGTCACCACAAGGGGCAAATACAGAGGAGTCACCACAAGGATCAAATACAGAGGGGTCACCACAAGGGGCAAATACAGAGGAGTCACCACAAGGATCAAATACAGAGGGGTCACCACAAGGGGCAAATACAGAGGAGTCACCACAAGGATCAAATACCGAGGGGTCACCACAAGGGGCAAATACAGAGGAGTCACCACAAGGATCAAATACAGAGGGGTCACCACAAGGGGCAAATACAGAGGAGTCACCACAAGGATCAAATACCGAGGGGTCACCACAAGGATCAAATACAGAGGGATCACCACAAGGAGCAAATACAGAGGAGTCACCACAAGGATCAAATACAGAGGGGTCACCACAAGGATCAAATACAGAGGGGTCACCACAAGGATCAAATACAGAGGGGTCACCACAAGGATCAAATACAGAGGGGTCACCACAAGGATCAAATACAGAGGAGTCACCACAAGGAGCAAATACAGAGGGGTCACCACAAGGATCAAATACAGAGGAGTCACCACAAGGAGCAAATACAGAGGAGTCACCACAAGGATCAAATATCGAGGGGTCACCACAAGGAGCAAATACCGAGTAGTCATTACAAGGAGCAAATACAGAGGAGTCACCACAAGGAGCAAATACAGAGGAGTCACCACAAGGATCAAATACAGAGGAGTCACCACAAGGATCAAATACAGAGGAGTCACCACAAGGAGCAAATACAGAGGGGTCACCACAAGGATAAAATACAGAGGAGTCACCACAAGGTGTAAATATAGAGCGGTCACCACAAGGAGCAAATACAGAGGAGTCACCACAAGGTGCAAATACAGAGGAGTCACCACAAGGAGCAAATACAGAGGAGTCACCACAAGGATCAAATACAGAGGGGTCAACACAAGGAGCAAATACAGAGGAGTCACCACAAGGTGCAAATACAGAGGATTCACCACAAGGAGCAAATACAGAGGAGTCACCACAAGGAGCAAATACAGAGGGGTCACCACAAGGAGCAAATACAGAGGGATCACTACAAGGTGCAAATACAGAGGGGTCACCACAAGGATCAAATACAGAGGAGTCACCACAAGGAGCAAATACAGAGGAGTCACCACAAGGAGCAAATACAGAGGAGTCACCACAAGGAGCAAATACAGAGGAGTCACCACAAGGAGCAAATACAGAGGAGTCACCACAAGGAGCAAATACAGAGGAGTCACCACAAGGTGCAAATACAGAGGGGTCACCACAAGGTGCAAATACAGAGGGGTCACCACAAGGGGCAAATACAGAGGGGTCACCACAAGGGGCAAATACAGAGGAGTCACCACAAGGGGCAAATACAGAGGAGTCACCACAAGGGGCAAATACAGAGGGGTCACCACAAGGAGGAAATACAGAGGAGTCACCACAAGGGGCAAATACAGAGGGGTCACCACAAGGTGCAAATACAGAGGGGTCACCACAAGGTGCAAATACAGAGGGGTCACCACAAGGTGCAAATACAGAGGGGGTCACCACAAGGTGCAAATACAGAGGAGTCACCACAAGGGGCAAATACAGAGGGGTCACCACAAGGAGCAAATACAGAGGGGTCACCACAAGGAGCAAATACAGAGGAGTCACCACAAGGATCAAATACAGAGGAGTCACCACAAGGATCAAATACAGAGGGGTCAACACAAGGATCAAATACAGAGGAGTCACCACAAGGATCAAATACAGAGGAGTCACCACAAGGAGGAAATACAGAGGGGTCACCGCAAGGATCAAATACAGAGGGGTCACCACAAGGATCAAATACAAAGGAGTCACCACAAGGTGCAAATACAGAGGGGTCACCACAAGGAGCAAATACAGAGGAGTCACCACAAGAAGCAAATACAGAGGAGTCACCACAAGAAGCAAATACAGAGGAGTCACCACAAGAAGCAAATACAGAGGAGTCACCACAAGAGGCAAATACAGAGGAGTCACCACAAGGTGCAAATACAGAGGAGTCACCACAAGGAGAAAATACAGAGGGGTCACCACAAGGTGCAAATACAGAGGGGTCACCACAAGGTGCAAATACAGAGGAGTCACCACAAGGGGCAAATACAGAGGGGTCACCACAAGGAGGAAATACAGAGGAGTCACCACAAGGGGCAAATACAGAGGGGTCACCACAAGGTGCAAATACAGAGGGGTCACCACAAGGTGCAAATACAGAGGGGGTCACCACAAGGTGCAAATACAGAGGAGTCACCACAAGGGGCAAATACAGAGGGGTCACCACAAGGAGCAAATACAGAGGAGTCACCACAAGGATCAAATACAGAGGAGTCACCACAAGGATCAAATACAGAGGGGTCAACACAAGGATCAAATACAGAGGAGTCACCACAAGGATCAAATACAGAGGAGTCACCACAAGGAGGAAATACAGAGGGGTCACCGCAAGGATCAAATACAGAGGGGTCACCACAAGGAGCAAATACCGAGTAGTCACCACAAGGTGTAAATATAGAGCGGTCACCACAAGGATCAAATACAAGAGGGGTCACCACAAGGAGCAAATACAGAGGGGTCACCACAAGGATCAAATACAAGAGGGGTCACCACAAGGAGCAAATACAGAGGGGTCACCACAAGGATCAAATACAGAGGGGTCACCACAAGGGGCAAATACAGAGGAGTCACCACAAGGATCAAATACAGAGGGGTCACCACAAGGGGCAAATACAGAGGAGTCACCACAAGGATCAAATACAGAGGGGTCACCACAAGGGGCAAATACAGAGGAGTCACCACAAGGATCAAATACCGAGGGGTCACCACAAGGGGCAAATACAGAGGAGTCACCACAAGGATCAAATACAGAGGGGTCACCACAAGGGGCAAATACAGAGGAGTCACCACAAGGATCAAATACCGAGGGGTCACCACAAGGATCAAATACAGAGGGATCACCACAAGGAGCAAATACAGAGGAGTCACCACAAGGATCAAATACAGAGGGGTCACCACAAGGATCAAATACAGAGGGGTCACCACAAGGATCAAATACAGAGGGGTCACCACAAGGATCAAATACAGAGGGGTCACCACAAGGATCAAATACAGAGGGGTCACCACAAGGAGCAAATACAGAGGGGTCACCACAAGGATCAAATACAGAGGGGTCACCACAAGGGGCAAAAACAGAGGAGTCACCACAAGGATCAAATACCGAGGGGTTACCACAAGGAGCAAATACAGGGGAGTCACCACAAGGAGCAAATACAGAGGAGACACCACAACGGGCAAATACAGAGGAGTCACCACAAGGTGTAAATATAGAGCGGTCACCACAAGGATCAAATACAGAGGAGTCACCACAAGGTGTAAATATAGAGCGGCCGGTCACCACAAGGATCAAATTCAGAGGGGTCACCACAAGAAGCAAATACAGAGGAGACACCACAAGGAGCAAATACAGAGGAGTCACCACAAGGAGCAAATACAGAGGGGTCACCACAAGGAGCAAATACAGAGGGGTCACCACAAGGAGCAAATACAGAGGGGTCACCACAAGTAGCAAATACAGAGGGGTCACCACAAGGGGCAAATACAGAGGGGTCACCACAAGGGGCAAATACAGAGGAGTCACCACAAGGTGCAAATACAGAGGAGTCACCACAAGGGGCAAATACAGAGGAGTCACCACAAGGAGCAAATACAGAGGGGTCACCACAAGGATCAAATACAGAGGGGTCACCACAAGGATCAAATACAGAGGAGTCACCACAAGGAACAAATACAGAGGAGTCACCACAAGGAGCAAATACAGAGGAGTCACCACAAGGAGCAAATACAGAGGAGTCACCACAAGGAGCAAATACAGAGGAGTCACCACAAGGTGCAAATACAGAGGGGTCACCACAAGGAGCAAATACAGAGGGGTCACCACAAGGGGCAAATACAGAGGAGTCACCACAAGGGACAAATACAGAGGAGTCACCACAAGGGGCAAATACAGAGGAGTCACCACACGGATCAAATACAGAGGGGTCAACACAAGGAGCAAATACAGAGGAGTCACCACAAGGTGCAAATACAGAGGAGTCACCACAAGGAGCAAATACAGAGGAGTCACCACAAGGAGCAAATACAGAGGAGTCACCACAGGGTGTAAATATAGAGCGATCACCACAAGGAGCAAATACAGAGGGGTCACCACAAGGAGCAAATACAGAGGAGTCACCACAAGAAGCAAATACAAAGAAGTCACCACAAGGAGCAAATACAGAGGGGTCACCACAAGGTGCAAATACAGAGGGGTCACCACAAGGATCAAATACAGAGGAGTCACCACAAGGAGCAAATACAGAGGAGTCGCCACAAGGAGCAAATACAGAGGAGTCACCACAAGGAGCAAATACAGAGGAGTCACCACAAGGAGCAAATACAGAGGAGTCACCACAAGGAGCAAATACAGAGGAGTCACCTCAAGGTGCAAATACAGAGGGGTCACCACAAGGTGCAAATACAGAGGGGTCACCACAAGGGGCAAATACAGAGGGGTCACCACAAGGGGCAAATACAGAGGAGTCACCACAAGGGGCAAATACAGAGGAGTCACCACAAGGGGCAAATACAGAGGGGTCACCACAAGGAGGAAATACAGAGGAGTCACCACAAGGGGCAAATACAGAGGGGTCACCATAAGGTGCAAATACAGAGGGGTCACCACAAGGTGCAAATACAGAGGGGTCACCACAAGGTGCAAATACAGAGGGGGTCACCACAAGGTGCAAATACAGAGGAGTCACCACAAGGGGCAAATACAGAGGGGTCACCACAAGGAGCAAATACAGAGGAGTCACCACAAGGATCAAATACAGAGGAGTCACCACAAGGATCAAATACAGAGGGGTCAACACAAGGATCAAATACAGAGGAGTCACCACAAGGATCAAATACAGAGGAGTCACCACAAGGAGGAAATACAGAGGGGTCACCACAAGGATCAAATACAGAGGGGTCACCACAAGGATCAAATACAGAGGAGTCACCACAAGGTGCAAATACAGAGGGGTCACCACAAGGAGCAAATACAGAGGAGTCACCACAAGAAGCAAATACAGAGGAGTCACCACAAGAAGCAAATACAGAGGAGTCACCACAAGAAGCAAATACAGAGGAGTCACCACAAGGAGCAAATACAAAGGGGTCACCACAAGGTGCAAATACAGAGGGGTCACCACAAGGAGCAAATACAGAGGGGTCACCACAAGGTGCAAATACAGAGGGGTCACCACAAGGTGCAAATACAGAGGAGTCACCACAAGGATCAAATACAGAGGGGTCACCACAAGGGGCAAATACAGAGGAGTCACCACAAGGATCAAATACAGAGGGGTCACCACAAGGGGCAAATACAGAGGAGTCACCACAAGGATCAAATACCGAGGGGTCACCACAAGGGGCAAATACAGAGGAGTCACCACAAGGATCAAATACAGAGGGGTCACCACAAGGGGCAATTACAGAGGAGTCACCACAAGGATCAAATACCGAGGGGTCACCACAAGGATCAAATACAGAGGGATCACCACAAGGAGCAAATACAGAGGAGTCACCACAAGGATCAAATACAGAGGGGTCACCACAAGGATCAAATACAGAGGGGTCACCACAAGGATCAAATACAGAGGGGTCACCACAAGGATCAAATACAGAGGGGTCACCACAAGGATCAAATACAGAGGGGTCACCACAAGGAGCAAATACAGAGGGGTCACCACAAGGATCAAATACAGAGGGGTCACCACAAGGGGCAAAAACAGAGGAGTAACCACAAGGATCAAATACCGAGGGGTTACCACAAGGAGCAAATACAGGGGAGTCACCACAAGGAGCAAATACAGAGGAGACACCACAAGGGGCAAATACAGAGGAGTCACCACAAGGTGTAAATATAGAGCGGTCACCACAAGGATCAAATACAGAGGAGTCACCACAAGGTGTAAATATAGAGCGGTCACCACAAGGATCAAATTCAGAGGGGTCACCACAAGAAGCAAATACAGAGGAGACACCACAAGGAGCAAATACAGAGGAGTCACCACAAGGAGCAAATACAGAGGAGTCACCACAAGGAGCAAATACAGAGGGGTCACCACAAGGGGCAAATACAGAGGGGTCACCACAAGGAGCAAATACAGAGGGGTCACCACAAGGAGCAAATACAGAGGGGTCACCACAAGTAGCAAATACAGAGGGGTCACCACAAGGGGCAAATACAGAGGGGTCACCACAAGGGGCAAATACAGAGGAGTCACCACAAGGTGCAAATACAGAGGGGGTCACCACAAGGTGCAAATACAGAGGGGTCACCACAAGGTGCAAATACAGAGGAGTCACCACAAGGAGCAAATACAGAGGGGTCACCACAAGGATCAAATACAGAGGGGTCACCACAAGGATCAAATACAGAGGAGTCACCACAAGGAACAAATACAGAGGAGTCACCACAAGGAGCAAATACAGAGGAGTCACCACAAGGAGCAAATACAGAGGAGTCACCACAAGGAGCAAATACAGAGGAGTCACCACAAGGTGCAAATACAGAGGGGTCACCACAAGGAGCAAATACAGAGGGGTCACCACAAGGGGCAAATACAGAGGAGTCACCACAAGGGGCAAATACAGAGGAGTCACCACAAGGTGCAAATACAGAGGAGTCACCACAAGGAGCAAATACAGAGGGGTCACCACAAGGATCAAATACAGAGGAGTCACCACAAGGTGCAAATACAGAGGAGACACCACAAGGAGCAAATACAGAGGGGTCACCACAAGGATCAAATACAGAGGAGTCACCACAAGGGGCAAATACAGAGGAGACACCACAAGGGGCAAATACAGAGGAGACACCACAAGGAGCAAATACAGAGGAGGCACCACAAGGATAAAATACAGAGGGGTCACCACAAGGAGGAAATACAGAGGAGACACCACAAGGGGAAAATACAGAGGAGTCACCACAAGGTGTAAATATAGAGCGGTCACCACAAGGATCAAATACAGAGGAGTCACCACAAGGATCAAATACAGAGGAGTCACCACAAGGATCAAATACAGAGGGGTCACCACAAGGATCAAATACAGAGGGGTCACCACAAGGAGCAAATACAGAGGGGTCACCACAAGGATCAAATACAGAGGAGTCACCACAAGGGGCAAATACAGAGGGGTCATCACAAGGATCAAATACAGAGGGGTCACCACAAGGATCAAATACAGAGGGGTCACCACAAGGAGCAAATACAGAGGGGTCACCACAAGGATCAAATACAGAGGGGTCACCACAAGGAGCAAATACAGAGGGGTCATCACAAGGAGCAAATACAGAGGAGTCACCACAAGGAGCAAATACAGAGGGGTCACCACAAGGTGCAAATACAGAGGGGTCATCACAAGGAGCAAATACAGAGGAGTCACCACAAGGAGCAAATACAGAGGAATCACCACAAGGTGCAAATACAGAGGGGTCACCACAAGGAGCAAATACAGAGGAGTCACCACAAGAAGCAAATACAGAGGAGTCACCACAAGAGGCAAATACAGAGGAGTCACCACAAGGTGCAAATACAGAGGAATCACCACAAGGAGCAAATACAGAGGGGTCACCACAAGGTGCAAATACAGAGGGGTCACCACAAGGTGCAAATACAGAGGGGTCACCACAAGGTGCAAATACAGAGGAGTCACCACAAGGGGCAAATACAGAGGGGTCACCACAAGGAGGAAATACAGAGGAGTCACCACAAGGGGCAAATACAGAGGGGTCACCACAAGGTGCAAATACAGAGGGGTCACCACAAGGTGCAAATACAGAGGGAGTCACCACAAGGTGCAAATACAGAGGAGTCACCACAAGAGGCAAATACAGAGGGGTCACCACAAGGAGCAAATACAGAGGAGTCACCACAAGGTGCAAATACAGAGGGGTCACCACAAGGAGCAAATACAAAGGGGTCACCACAAGGAGCAAATACAGAGGAGTCACCACAAGGAGCAAATACAGAGGAGTCACCACAAGGTGCAAATACAGAGGGGTCACCACAAGGAGCAAATACTGAGGGGTCACCACAAGGATCAAATACAGAGGGGTCACCACAAGGGGCAAATACAGAGGGGTCACCACAAGGATCAAATACAGAGGGGTCACCACAAGGATCAAATACAGAGAGGTCACCACAAGGATCAAATACAGAGGGGTCACCACAAGGATCAAATACAGAGGAGTCACCACAAGGATCAAATACAGAGGGGTCACCACAAGGATCAAATACAGAGAGGTCACCACAAGGATCAAATACAGAGGGGTCACCACAAGGATCAAATACAGAGGGGTCACCACAAGGATCAAATACAGAGGGGTCACCACAAGGAGCAAATAAAGAGGGGTCACCACAAGGATCAAATACAGAGGGGTCACCACAAGGGGCAAATACAGAGGAGTCACCACAAGGATCAAATACCGAGGGGTCACCACAAGGATCAAATACAGAGGAGTCACCACAAGGAGCAAATACAGAGGAGACACCACAAGGGGCAAATACAGAGGAGTCACCACAAGGTGTAAATATAGAGCGGTCACCACAAGGATCAAATACAGAGGAGTCACCACAAGGTGTAAATATAGAGCGGTCACCACAAGGATCAAATTCAGAGGGGTCACCACAAGAAGCAAATACAGAGGAGACACCACAAGGAGCAAATACAGAGGAGTCACCACAAGGAGCAAATTCAGAGGAGTCACCACAAGGAGCAAATACAGAGGGGTCACCACAAGGGGCAAATACAGAGGGGTCACCACAAGGAGCAAATACAGAGGGGTCACCACAAGGAGCAAATACAGAGGAGTCACCACAAGGATCAAATACAGAGGGGTCACCACAAGGATCAAATACAGAGGGGTCACCACAAGGATCAAATACAGAGGGGTCACCACAAGGATCAAATACAGAGGGGTCACCACAAGGATCAAATACAGAGGGGTCACCACAAGGAGCAAATACAGAGGGGTCACCACAAGGGGCAAATACAGAGGGGTCACCACAAGGGGCAAATACAGAGGAGTCACCACAAGGTGCAAATACAGAGGAGTCACCACAAGGGGCAAATACAGAGGAGTCACCACAAGGAGCAAATACAGAGGGGTCACCACAAGGAGCAAATACAGAGGGGTCACCACAAGGATCAAATACAGAGGGGTCACCACAAGGATCAAATACAGAGGAGTCACCACAAGGAGCAAATACAGAGGAGTCACCACAAGGAGCAAATACAGAGGAGTCACCACAAGGAGCAAATACAGAGGAGTCACCACAAGGAGCCAATACAGAGGAGTCACCACAAGGTGCAAATACAGAGGGGTCACCACAAGGAGCAAATACAGAGGGGTCACCACAAGGGGCAAATACAGAGGAGTCACCACAAGGGGCAAATACAGAGGAGTCACCACAAGGTGCAAATACAGAGGAGTCACCACAAGGAGCAAATACAGAGGGGTCACCACAAGGATCAAATACAGAGGAGTCACCACAAGGTGCAAATACAGAGGAGACACCACAAGGAGCAAATACAGAGGGGTCACCACAAGGATCAAATACAGAGGAGTCACCACAAAGTGCAAATACAGAGGAGTCACCACAAGGAGCAAATACAGAGGAGTCACCACAAGGGGCAAATACAGAGGAGTCACCACAAGGTGTAAATATAGAGCGGTCACCACAAGGATCAAATACAGAGGGGTCACCACAAGGTGCAAATACAGAGGAGTCACCACAAGGAGCAAATACAGAGGAGTCACCACAAGGATCAAATACAGAGGGGTCACCACAAGGATCAAATACAGAGGGGTCAACGCAAGGAGCAAATACAGAGGAGTCACCACAAGGTGTAAATATAGAGCGGTCAGCACAAGGTGCAAATACAGAGGGGTCACCACAAAGATCAAATACAGAGGAGTCACCACAAGGAGCAAATACAGAGGAGTCACCACAAGGTGCAAATACAGAGGAGTCACCACAAGGTGCAAATACAGAGGGGTCACCACAAGGTGCAAATACTGAGGGGTCACCACAAGGTGCAAATACTAAGGGGTCACCACAAGGAGCAAATACAGAGAGGTCACCACAAGGATCAAATACAGAGGGGTCAACACAAGGATCAAATACAGAGGGGTCACCACAAGGATCAAATACAGAGGGGTCACCACAAGGAGCAAATAAAGAGGGGTCACCACAAGGATCAAATACAGAGGGGTCACCACAAGGGGCAAATACAGAGGAGTCACCACAAGGATCAAATACAGAGGGGTCATCACAAGGATCAAATACAGAGGGGTCACCACAAGGATCAAATACAGAGGGGTCAACGCAAGGAGCAAATACAGAGGAGTCACCACAAGGTGTAAATATAGAGCGGTCAGCACAAGGAGCAAATACAGAGGGTTCACCACAAGGATCAAATACAGAGGAGTCACCACAAGGAGCAAATACAGAGGGGTCACCACAAGGAGCAAATACAGAGGGGTCACCACAAGGAGCAAATACAGAGGGGTCACCACAAGGATCAAATACAGAGGGGTCACCACAAGGAGCAAATACAGAGGAGTCACCACAAGGTGCAAATACAGAGGGGTCACCACAAAGATCAAATACAGAGGAGTCACCACAAGGAGCAAATACAGAGGAGTCACCACAAGGTGCAAATACTGAGGGGTCACCACAAGGTGCAAATACTGAGGGGTCACCACAAGGATCAAATACAGAGGGGTCACCACAAGGAGCAAATAAAGAGGGGTCACCACAAGGATCAAATACAGAGGGGTCACCACAAGGGGCAAATACAGAGGAGTCACCACAAGGATCAAATACCGAGGGGTCACCACAAGGAGCAAATACAGGGGAGTCACCACAAGGAGCAAATACAGAGGAGACACCACAAGGAGCAAATACAGAGGAGACACCACAAGGGGCAAATACAGAGGAGTCACCACAAGGTGTAAATATAGAGCGGTCACCACAAGGATCAAATACAGAGGAGTCACCACAAGGTGTAAATATAGAGCGGTCACCACAAGGATCAAATTCAGAGGGGTCACCACAAGAAGCAAATACAGAGGAGACACCACAAGGAGCAAATACAGAGGAGTCACCACAAGGAGCAAATACAGAGGAGTCACCACAAGGAGCAAATACAGAGGAGTCACCACAAGGTGTAAATATAGAAAGGTCACCACAAGGATCAAATACAGAGGGGTCACCACAAGGATCAAATACAAGAGGGGTCACCACAAGGAGCAAATACAGAGGAGTCAACGCATGGAGCAAATACAGAGGAGTCACCACAAGGTGTAAATACTGAGGGGTCACCACAAGGTGCAAATACTGAGGGGTCACCACAAGGTGCAAATACTGAGGGGTCACCACAAGGAGCAAATACAGAGGAGTCACCACAAGGAGTAAACACCTCTGTGTTCCTTGTGGTGACCCCTCTTGTATTTGATCCTTGTGGTGACCCCTCTATATTTACACCTTGTGGTGACTACTCGGTATTTGCTCCTTGTGGTGACCCCTCTATATTTACACCTTGTGGTGACCCCTCTGTATTTGATCCTTGCGGTGACTCCTCTGTATTTCCTTTCCACAAGGTGCAAATACCGAGGGGTCCCCACAAGGATCAAATACAGAGGAGTCACCACAAGGAGCAAATACAGAGGAGTCACCACAAGGAGCAAATACCGAGGGGTCCCCACAAGGATCAAATACAGAGGAGTCACCACAAGGAGCAAATACAGAGGAGTCACCACAAGGAGCAAATACCGAGGGGTCCCTACAAGGATCAAATACAGAGGAGTCACCACAAGGAGCAAATACAGAGGGGTCAACACAAGGATCAAATACAGAGGGGTCACCACAAGGATCAAATACAGAGGAGTCACCACAAGGATCAATTACAGAGGAGTCACCACAAGGATTTAATACAGAGGGGTCAACACAAGGATCAAATACAGAGGGGTCACCACAAGGAGCAAATACAGAGGGGTCACCACAAGGGGCAAATACAGAGGAGTCACCACAAGGAGTTAATACAGAGGGGTCACCACAAGGAGCAAATACAGAGGGGTCACCACAAGGTGCAAATACAGAGGAGTCAACACAAGGAGTTAATACAGAGGAGTCACTACAAGGAGCAAATACAGAGGGGTCGCCACAAGGAGCAAATACAGAGGAGTCACCACAAGGAGTTAATACAGAGGAGTCACCACAAGGAGCAAATACAGAGGAGTCACCACAAGGAGCAAATACAGAGGAGAGCTATATTTGTGATCGGGTATTAGACAGAGGAGCTGTGTGTGGGACAATATTACAGAGAGGAGCTGTGTGGGGGGGATATTACGGAGAGGAGCTGTGCGTGGGGAAATATTACGGAGAGGAGCTCTGTACGGGGGGAATATTACAGAGAGGAGCTGTGCGTGGGGGGGGGATATTACAGAGAGGAGCTGTGTGTCGGGGGAATATTACGGAGAGGAGCTGTGTGTGGGGGAATATTACAGAGAGGAGCTCTGCGTGAGGGGAATATTACGGAGCGGAGCTGTGCGTGGAGGGAATATTACGGAGAGGAGCTGTGTGGAGGAATGTTACAGAGACGAGCTATGTGTGGGGGGAATATTACGGAGACGAGCTATGTGCGGGGGGAATATTACGGGGAGGAGCTGTGTGGGGGGAATATTACAGAGAGGAGCTATGTGTGGGGGAATATTACAGAGAGGAGCTATGTGTGGGGGAATATTACGAAGAGGAGCTATGTGTGGAGGAATATATTACAGATAGGAACTGTGTGTGGGGGAATATTACAGAGATGAGCTGTGTGTGGAGGAATATTACGGAGAGGAGCTGGGGGGGAATATTACAGAGAGGAGCTGTGTGTGGGGGGAATATTACGGAGAGGAGCTATGTGTGGGGGAATATTACGGAGAGGAGCTGTGGGGGTGGATATTACAGAGAGGAGCTGTGTGTGGGGGGAATATTACGGAGTGGAGCTGTGTTGCGGGAATATTACAGAGATGAGCTGTGTGTGGGGGGAATATTACGGAGAGGAGCTGTGTGTGGGGGGAATATTACGGAGAGGAGCTGTGTGTGGGGGGAATATTACGGAGAGGAGCTGTGTGGGGGGGAATATTACAGAGAGGAGCTGTGTGTGGGGGGAATATTACGGAGAGGAGCGGTGTGTGGGGGGAATATTACAGAGATGAGCTGTGTGGGGGGGAATATTACAGAGAGGAGCTAAGTGTGGGGGAATATTACGGAGAGGAGCTGTGGGGCGGGGAATATTACGGAGAGGAGTTGTGTGTGGGGAGAATATTTTTGTATTGAGTAACTGAAATAAATTCCCTTTTTGATGATATTCGGATTTATTGAGATTCCCATGTAATAAAGAAATGAAAATTCTAAGAAATATTTACCCAAAGGGCAATAACCAGAAGTAACCTGGAAAATGAACAGCAACTGCAGAGAGACCGTCAGATACAGCAGAGGGTATCACCAAGCCGAGCATCCCATCCTGTCCACAATGAGGCTGCAGATCGGGGCGGCTGTGGGTGGACATTTCAGTGCTAATAACCTGGCACTGACACTAACCTGCGGTCACCAGTGATATCAGCGGTAATAATCCGGCACTGACACTAACCTGTGGTCACCAGTGATATCAGCGGTAATAACCCGGCACTGACACTAACCTGCAGATACCGGTGATATCAGCGGTAATAACCCAGCACTGACACTAACCTGTGGATACCGGTGATATCAGCAGTAATAACCCGGCACTGACACTAACCTGTGGACACCGGTGATATCAGCGGTAATAACCCGGCACTGACACTAACCTGTGGATACCAGTGATATCAGCAGTAATAACCCAGCACTGACACTAACCTGTGGATACCGGTGATATCAGCAGTAATAACCCAGCACTGACACTAACCTGTGGTCACCAGTGATATCAGCAGTAATAACCCGACACTGACACTAACCTGTGGATACCGGTGATATCAGCGGTAATAACCCAGCACTGACACTAACCTGTGGATACCAGTGATATCAGCAGTAATAACCCGGCACTGACACTAACCTGTGGTCACCGGTGATATCAGCGGTAATAACCAGCACTGACACTAACCTGTGGTCACCAGTGATATCAGCAGTAATAACCCGGCACTGACACTAACCTGTGGTCACCAGTGATATCAGCAGTAATAACCAGGCACTGACACTAACCTGTGGATACCAGTGATATCAGCGGTAATAACCCAGCACTGACACTAACCTGTGGTCACCAGTGATATCAGCGGTAATAACCCGGCACTGACACTAACCTGTGGATACCGGTGATATCAGCGGTAATAACCCGGCACTGACACTAACCTGTGGTCACCAGTGATATCAGCAGTAATAACCCGGCACTGACACTAACCTGTGGTCACCAGTGATATCAGCAGTAATAACCCGGCACTGACACTAACCTGTGGATACCGGTGATATCAGCGGTAATAATCCAGCACTGACACTAACCTGTGGATACCGGTGATATCAGCGGTAATAACCCGGCACTGACACTAACCTGTGGATACCGGTGATATCAGCAGTAATAACCCAGCACTGACACTAACCTGTGGACACCGGTGATATCAGTGGTAATAACCCGGCACTGACACTAACCTGTGGACACCGGTGATATCAGCAGTAATAACCCGGCACTGACACTAACCTGTGGATACCGGTGATATCAGCGGTAATAACCCGGCACTGACACTAACCTGTAGATACCGGTGATATCAGCAGTAATAACCCGGCACTGACACTAACCTGTGGATACCGGTGATATCAGCGGTAATAACCCGGCACTGACACTAACCTGTGGATACCGGTGATATCAGCAGTAATAACCCGGCACTGACACTAACCTGTGGATACCGGTGATATCAGCAGTAATAACCCAGCACTGACACTAACCTGTGGTCACCAGTGATATCAGCAGTAATAACCCAGCACTGACACTAACCTGTGGATACCGGTGATATCAGCGGTAATAACCCGGCACTGACACTAACCTGTGGATACCGGTGATATCAGCGGTAATAACCCGGCACTGACACTAACCTGTGGATACCGGTGATATCAGCGGTAATAACCAGCACTGACACTAACCTGTGGATACCGGTGATATCAGCGGTAATAACCAGCACTGACACTAACCTGTGGATACCGGCGATATCAGCGGTAATAACCAGTGTGACGGGGTATGCAACAGAGCAGTGAGGGACGCCAGGCCAAGGAACAATCCAAAGGGCTTTATTGGAACCACAAAGAATAAGCAGCAAACATAAATATAAATCCTTCAAATCTGCAAGGAGTCCACAACAGAAAAACAAAAGATCCAGGGGCACCGCCTGGTATTCCGATGCCAGGGGAATTAGGGCAATGGTCCTTATGAGTTCCTTGAGTCCAACAGGTGAACAACAAAACACAATCCCACGTGGCCGCGGATCTCCAGTCTGTAACAGTCCACACACACAGACCCCAGGATCCAGCCTCACCTATAGATCCTAGTACGTCTTCAGCCGAGCTCCAACTAACTGAACTAACATGTTCTTCTCTCCTGGGATCAGCCCCTTAGGTGGGCACACCTCCCCCTGGCCATTTGATGCATGAATGGACTTTAGACTGCTGACTCTGTTCTGTTTACCAAGTTGTAGATTGGAGAAGTCCCGTGCTGAGAAGAACAATATATATATGCAACCCCCACCAAATCAATGACAATAGCTACTGCTGAAGCCTGAGTGCAATATGATACAGGCTGGGGGAAGGTATAGTCACTTACATCCCAAGACATAGTATTACAGCAAATACAGTGAGAAGGTAAAATACATCACATGGCATCTTATACAAAAATATGGGATGGAGAAAACTACATACATCATGACAATTCCTTCCCCTCCCAACTTGTGTACGTACTAGGGACCTCTACAGGTCACTGGTTAAGTACACACAGGCAGAGCATTACTTACATGTGGCTTCATGCAGCCACGAATTGGCAGCGTAGCTCTCCCACATCATTGCCCAGGAGAACAGCTGCAGGCAGACCACCCATCACCCCAACCACACATCGCCTGACCCCAAAACCAAAGTTCAGATCCACAGTGGCTGTGGGAATAGTCCTCCATTGTCCACCAGCCAGTTCAATGACAATCCCAGGTCCTCTATGGATTGCCTCAGGCCGAACCACTCGGGGATCAGCCAGTGTGAGGAAAGCACCCGAGTCACAAAATCCAACAAGTCTCTGTCCATCCAACACAACCTCCTGCAAGTGCTTACCTTGATGAGCAGAAGTCGTCATAACTGCGGGTCGCACCCCGTAAACTCCTGGTGGTGCAACATGGGGGGCTGAGTCACTAGACCAGTCCTCACATAGCGGTGCCACATCTTCCTCCATGGCACTGGGCTGTAAATAATTAACAATCCGATTGGGTGCAGGATCAGTCCTCATTTGAACAGCTGGGCAGGAGACTTGCCGATGCCCTGGCTGTCCACATTGATAGCATCTCAGCTGGGTCTCCCTCCATCCAAGGCGTCCTCTTGGGTAAGGGGTAGGGGAACTTGGAGGCCGGCTCCCACCTGAAGGTGCTGTAGGGGTTTGAGGATGATTCCTCCATGGGCTGGCTGGGCATGAGGCCTGCAAATGCCCGGGATGCCTACAAACATAACACCTGCGCTCTGTTACTTCCTCTCCCCGGCGTATTCCAGAAAGTGCAGTAGAAGCAACTGGAGGCACATTAACACGAGTATCAACATGTGGAGGCTTAGAGGAACGGGGAACAATGGGGACAGAATAACTGGGGGCATCCGGTGTTGTGGAGCTGTTAGGCGTCTCTCCATCCTCCAACAGAACCCTCCACTGAGGCTTGATAGTGAGAGCCTCATCAGCGAGAGCAGCAGCTTCCTCCACTGTCGCTGGTTTTCTCTCACGCACCCATTCCCGGATCTCAGCGGGGCACTGGGCAAAGAATTGTTCTTTTAGGATGACCTGCAGGAAGGTCTCCCAAGATAAGGCCTCCTCTGCCTCCAGCCAGCGATTACATATTTGTTTGAGTCTATGAGCATATATCTTAAAAGACACTTCCCCATCACAGGCTAAAGCACGGAACTGAGTCCTGTAAGTGTCTGGGGTCACAGCATAATGTTCTAGAATAGTCTGTTTAATCTCCGCATACTCACAGTTCCACCGAGGGTCCATAGCTCTATAGGCTTCAGCAGCTCCCCCCTCTAGGAGCCCAACCAGATGCCGGACACGCTCCCTGTCCGGGACTTCCATTAATCGACACTGATGCTCAAAGTCCTGGAAGAAGCCCTCAATGTCGCCTGCAGCTTCATTAAATGGCTTAAAGTCCTTGCGGGACACTCTGGAGAATTCCCTCATAGTTGGTGCTGTGGTTAAAGTTTGTCTGGAACCTCTAGCTGCTTCTACAGCAAACCTCCTCTCCAGCAATGCTGCCCTCTCTTGAGCTCTGCGAATGGCATCCATCTTATATTCAATGGTGACCTCATCTCCAAGCAGTGCCATCTCCTACTCATACCACACAACCCATTGACTTTTTTGGGTATTTACCTCCAGCTTCCGTCTTTCTTCCGTTTGCTGTGAGGATCCTTCCTCCACGTCATTTTGCGAGCAGACTCCTTCTAGCGCCTCAATCAGCTGCTCCTTGGAGAGTCCTTTGAAACGAACTCCTACTTCACGGGCCTTTGTTTGTAGGCTCCCCACAGTCCAGTTCCTGTATCCTGAGGTTCTGGTTTCAGACGTTGATTGGCCGTTGTCCTCCATTTCTTCTGCTCTGATCCCGCCACTGCCACCAGTTTGTGACGGGGTATGCAACAGAGCAGTGAGGGACGCCAGGCCAAGGAACAATCCAAAGGGCTTTATTGGAACCACAAAGAATAAGCAGCAAACATAAATATAAATCCTTCAAATCTGCAAGGAGTCCACAACAGAAAAACAAAAGATCCAGGGGCACCGCCTGGTATTCCGATGCCAGGGGAATTAGGGCAATGGTCCTTATGAGTTCCTTGAGTCCAACAGGTGAACAACAAAACACAATCCCACGTGGCCGCGGATCTCCAGTCTGTAACAGTCCACACACACAGACCCCTTGATCCAGCCTCAGCTATGAATCCTAGTCCTTCTCCAGCCGAGCTCCAACTAACTGAACTAACATGTTCTTCTCTCCTGGGATCAGCCCCTTAGTTGGGCACACCTCCCCCTGGCCATTTGATGCATGAATGGACTTTAGACTACTGGCTCTGTTCTGTTTACCAAGTTGTAGATTGGAGAAGTCCCGTGCTGAGAAGAACAATATATATATGCAACCCCCACCAAATCAATGACAATAGCTACTGCTGAAGCCTGAGTGCAATATGATACAGGCTGGGGAAGGTATAGTCACTTACATCCCAAGACATAGTATTACAGCAAATACAGTGAGAAGGTAAAATACATCACATGGCATCTTATACAAAAATATGGGATGGAGAAAACTACATACATGATGACAACCAGCACTGACACTAACCTGTGGATACCGGTGATATCAGCGGTAATAACCCGGCACTGACACTAACCTGTGGATACCGATGATATCAGCAGTAATAACCCGGCACTGACACTAACCTGTGGATACCGGTGATATCAGCAGTAATAACCCAGCACTGACACTAACCTGTGGATACCAGTGATATCAGCAGTAATAACCCGGCACTGACACTAACCTGTGGATACCGGTGATATCAGCGGTAATAACCCAGCACTGACACTAACCTGTGGATACCGGTGATATCAGCGGTAATAACCCAGCACTGACACTAACCTGTGGATACCGGTGATATCAGCGGTAATAACCCAGCACTGACACTAACCTGTGGTCACCAGTGATATCAGCAGTAATAACCCAGCACTGACACTAACCTGTGGATACCGGTGATATCAGCGGTAATAACCCAGCACTGACACTAACCTGTGGATACCAGTGATATCAGCGGTAATAACCCAGCACTGACACTAACCTGTGGATACCAGTGATATCAGCAGTAATAACCCAGCACTGACACTAATCTGTGGATACCAGTGATATCAGCAGTAATAACCCAGCACTGACACTAACCTGTGGATACCGGTGATATCAGCAGTAATAACCCAGCACTGACACTAACCTGTGGTCACCAGTGATATCAGCGGTAATAACCCAGCACTGACACTAACCTGTGGATACCAGTGATATCAGCGGTAATAACCCAGCACTGACACTAACCTGTGATCACCAGTGATATCAGCGGTAATAACCCGGCACTGACACTAACCTGTGGTCACCAGTGATATCAGCAGTAATAACCCAGCACTGACACTAACCTGTGGTCACCAGTGATATCAGCGGTAATAACCCGGCACTGACACTAACCTGTGGTCACCAGTGATATCAGCGGTAATAACCCAGCACTGACACTAACCTGTGGATACCAGTGATATCAGCAGTAATAACCCAGCACTGACACTAACCTGTGGATACCGGTGATATCAGCGGTAATAACCCAGCACTGACACTAACCTGTGGTCACCAGTGATATCAGCAGTAATAACCCAGCACTGACACTAACCTGTGGATACCGGTGACATCAGCAGTAATAACCCAGCAATGACACTAACCTGTGGATACCGGTGACATCAGCAGTAATAACCCAGCACTGACACTAACCTGTGGACAACGGTGATATCAGCGGTAATAATCCGGCACTGACACTAACCTGTGGATACCAGTGATATCAGCGGTAATAACCCAGCACTGACACTAACCTGTGGATACCAGTGATATCAGCAGTAATAACCCAGCACTGACACTAACCTGTGGATACCGGTGATATCAGCGGTAATAACCCAGCACTGACACTAACCTGTGGTCACCAGTGATATCAGCGGTAATAACCCGGCACTGACACTAACCTGTGGTCACCAGTGATATCAGCAGTAATAACCCAGCACTGACACTAACCTGTGGATACCGGTGACATCAGCAGTAATAACCCGGCACTGACACTAACCTGTGGTCACCAGTGATATCAGCGGTAATAACCAGCACTGACACTAACCTGTGGATACCGGTGATATCAGCGGTAATAACCCGGCACTGACACTAACCTGTGGATACCGGTGATATCAGCAGTAATAACCCAGCACTGACACTAACCTGTGGATACCAGTGATATCAGCGGTAATAACCCAGCACTGACACTAACCTGTGGATACCGGTGATATCAGCAGTAACAACCCGGCACTGACACTAACCTGTGGATACCAGTGATATCAGCGGTAATAACCCGGCACTGACACTAACCTGTGGATACCAGTGATATCAGCAGTAATAACCCGGCACTGACACTAACCTGTGGATACCAGTGATATCAGCAGTAATAACCCGGCACTGACACTAACCTGTGGTCACCAGTGATATCAGCGGTAATAACCCAGCACTGACACTAACCTGTGGATACCAGTGATATCAGCGGTAATAACCCGGCACTGACACTAACCTGTGGATACCGGTGATATCAGCGGTAATAACCCGGCACTGACACTAACCTGTGGATACCGGTGATATCAGCAGTAATAACCCGGCACTGACACTAACCTGTGGATACCGGTGATATCAGCAGTAATAACCCAGCACTGACACTAACCTGTGGATACCGGTGATATCAGCAGTAATAACCCGGCACTGACACTAACCTGTGGATACCGGTGATATCAGCAGTAATAACCCGGCACTGACACTAACCTGTGGATACCAGTGATATCAGCGGTAATAACCCGGCACTGACACTAACCTGTGGATACCGGTGATATCAGCGGTAATAACCCAGCACTGACACTAACCTGTGGATACCAGTGATATCAGCAGTAATAACCCGGCACTGACACTAACCTGTGGATACCGGTGATATCAGCGGTAATAACCCAGCACTGACACTAACCTGTGGATACTGGTGATATCAGCAGTAATAACCCAGCACTGACACTAACCTGTGGATACCGGTGATATCAGCAGTAATAACCCAGCACTGACACTAACCTGTGGATACCGGTGATATCAGCGGTAATAACCCGGCACTGACACTAACCTGTGGTCACCAGTGATATCAGCGGTAATAACCCGGCACTGACACTAACCTGTGGTCACCAGTGATATCAGCAGTAATAACCCGGCACTGACACTAACCTGTGGTCACCAGTGATATCAGCAGTAATAACCCGGCACTGACACTAACCTGTGGTCACCAGTGATATCAGCAGTAATAACCCGGCACTGACACTAACCTGTGGTCACCAGTGATATCAGCAGTAATAACTCGGCACTGACACTAACCTGTGGATACCGGTGATATCAGCAGTAATAACCCGGCACTGACACTAACCTGTGGATACCAGTGATATCAGCAGTAATAACCCAGCACTGACACTAACCTGTGGATACCGGTGATATCAGCAGTAATAACCCGGCACCGACACTAACCTGTGGTCACCAGTGATATCATCGGTAATAACCCGGCACTGACACTAACCTGTGGTCACCAGTGATATCAGCAGTAATAACCCAGCACTGACACTAACCTGTGGATACCGGTGATATCAGCAGTAATAACCCGGCACTGACACTAACCTGTGGTCACCAGTGATATCAGCGGTAATAACCCGGCACTGACACTAACCTGTGGTCACCAGTGATATCAGCAGTAATAACCCAGCACTGACACTAACCTGTGGTCACCAGTGATATCAGCGGTAATAACCCAGCACTGACACTAACCTGTGGATACCGGTGATATCAGCAGTAATAACCCAGCACCGACACTAACCTGTGGACACCGGTGATATCAGCAGTAATAACCCAGCACTGACACTAACCTGTGGATACCGGTGATATCAGCAGTAATAACCCGGCACCGACACTAACCTGTGGTCACCAGTGATATCAGCGGTAATAACCCGGCACTGACACTAACCTGTGGATACCAGTGATATCAGCAGTAATAACCCGGCACTGACACTAACCTGTGGTCACCAGTGATATCAGCAGTAATAACCCAGCACTGACACTAACCTGTGGATACCGGTGATATCAGCAGTAATAACCCGGCACTGACACTAACCTGTGGTCACCAGTGATATCAGCGGTAATAACCCGGCACTGACACTAACCTGTGGATACCAGTGATATCAGCAGTAATAACCCAGCACTGACACTAACCTGTGGTCACCAGTGATATCAGCAGTAATAACCCAGCACTGACACTAACCTGTGGTCACCAGTGATATCAGCGGTAATAACCCAGCACTGACACTAACCTGTGGTCACCAGTGATATCAGCAGTAATAACCCGGCACTGACACTAACCTGTGGATACCGGTGATATCAGCAGTAATAACCCAGCACTGACACTAACCTGTGGTCACCAGTGATATCAGCAGTAATAACCCAGCACTGACTCTAACCTGTGGACACCGGTGATATCAGCAGTAATAACCCAGCACTGACACTAACCTGTGGTCACCAGTGATATCAGCGGTAATAACCCAGCACTGACACTAACCTGTGGTCACCAGTGATATCAGCAGTAATAACCCAGCACTGACACTAACCTGTGGATACCGGTGATATCAGCGGTAAAAACCCGGCACTGACACTAACCTGTGGACACCGGTGATATCAGCGGTAATAACCCGGCACTGACACTAACCTGTGGATACCGGTGATATCAGCAGTAATAACCCGGCACTGACACTAACCTGTGGATACCGGTGATATCAGCGGTAAAAACCCGGCACTGACACTAACCTGTGGATACCGGTGATATCAGCGGTAATAACCCGGCACTGACACTGACACTAACCTGTTGATACCGGTGATATCAGCAGTAATAACCCGGCACTGACACTAACCTGTGGATACCGGTGATATCAGCGGTAATAACCCGACACTGACACTAACCTGTGGATACCGGTGATATCAGCAGTAATAACGGAGCACTGACACTAACCTGTGGATACCGGTGATATCAGCAGTAATAACCCAGCACTGACACTAACCTGTGGTCACCAGTGATATCAGCGGTAATAACCCGGCACTGACACTAACCTGTGGATACCGGTGATATCAGCGGTAATAACCCAGCACTGACACTAACCTGTGGATACCAGTGATATCAGCAGTAATAACCCGGCACTGACACTAACCTGTGGTCACCGGTGATATCAGCAGTAATAACCCGGCACTGACACTAACCTGTGGTCACCGGTGATATCAGCAGTAATAACCCGGCACTGACACTAACCTGTGGTCACCAGTGATATCAGCAGTAATAACCCGGCACTGACACTAACCTGTGGATACCAGTGATATCAGCGGTAATAACCCGGCACTGACACTAACCTGTGGTCACCAGTGATATCAGCGGTAATAACCTGGCACTGACACTAACCTGTGGATACCGGTGATATCAGCAGTAATAACCCAGCACTGACACTAACCTGTGGACACCGGTGATATCAGCGGTAATAACCCGGCACTGACACTAACCTGTGGATACCGGTGATATCAGCAGTAATAACCCAGCACTGACACTAACCTGTGGATACCGGTGATATCAGCAGTAATAACCCAGCACTGACACTAACCTGTGGATACCAGTGATATCAGCGGTAATAACCCGGCACTGACACTAACCTGTGGTCACCAGTGATATCAGCAGTAATAACCCGGCACTGACACTAACCTGTGGTCACCAGTGATATCAGCAGTAATAACCCGGCACTGACACTAACCTGTGGTCACCAGTGATATCAGCAGTAATAACCCGGCACTGACACTAACCTGTGGTCACCAGTGATATCAGCGGTAATAACCCAGCACTGACACTAACCTGTGGTCACCAGTGATATCAGCGGTAATAACCCAGCACTGACACTAACCTGTGGATACCAGTGATATCAGCAGTAATAACCCAGCACTGACACTAACCTGTGGTCACCAGTGATATCAGCAGTAATAACCCAGCACTGACACTAACCTGTGGATACCAGTGATATCAGCGGTAATAACCCGGCACTGACACTAACCTGTGGATACCGGTGATATCAGCGGTAATAACCCAGCACTGACACTAACCTGTGGATACCGGTGATATCAGCGGTAATAACCCGGCACTGACACTAACCTGTGGTCACCGGTGATATCAGCGGTAATAACCCGGCACTGACACTAACCTGTGGATACCGGTGATATCAGCAGTAATAACCCGGCACTGACACTAACCTGTGGATACCGGTGATATCAGCGGTAATAACCCAGCACTGACACTAACCTGTGGATACCGGTGATATCAGCGGTAATAACCCGGCACTGACACTAACCTGTGGATACCGGTGATATCAGCAGTAATAACCCGGCACTGACACTAACCTGTGGATACCAGTGATATCAGCGGTAATAACCCGGCACTGACACTAACCTGTGGATACCAGTGATATCAGCGGTAATAACCCGGCACTGACACTAACCTGTGGTCACCGATGATATCAGCGGTAATAACCCGGCACTGACACTAACCTGTGGATACCGGTGATATCAGCAGTAATAACCCAGCACTGACACTAACCTGTGGACACCGGTGATATCAGCAGTAATAACCCGGCACTGACACTAACCTGTGGACACCGGTGATATCAGCGGTAATAACCCAGCACTGACACTAACCTGTGGTCACCAGTGATATCAGCGGTAATAACCCAGCACTGACACTAACCTGTGGATACCGGTGATATCAGCGGTAATAACCCAGCACTGACACTAACCTGTGGTCACCAGTGATATCAGCGGTAATAACCCAGCACTGACACTAACCTGTGGATACCGGTGATATCAGCAGTAATAACCCGGCACTGACACTAACCTGTGGATACCGGTGATATCAGCAGTAATAACCCGGCACTGACACTAACCTGTGGATACCGGTGATATCAGCAGTAATAACCCGGCACTGACACTAACCTGTGGATACCGGTGATATCAGCAGTAATAACCCGGCACTGACACTAACCTGTGGATACCGGTGATATCAGCAGTAATAACCCGGCACTGACACTAACCTGTGGATACCGGTGATATCAGCAGTAATAACCCGGCACTGACACTAACCTGTGGATACCGGTGATATCAGCAGTAATAACCCGACACTGACACTAACCTGTGGATACCGGTGATATCAGCAGTAATAACCCGACACTGACACTAACCTGTGGATACCGGTGATATCAGCAGTAATAACCCGGCACTGACACTAACCTGTGGATACCGGTGATATCAGCAGTAATAACCCGGCACTGACACTAACCTGTGGATACCGGTGATATCAGCAGTAATAACCCGGCACTGACACTAACCTGTGGATACCGGTGATATCAGCGGTAATAACCCGACACTGACACTAACCTGTGGATACCGGTGATATCAGCAGTAATAACCCGACACTGACACTAACCTGTGGATACCGGTGATATCAGCAGTAATAACCCGGCACTGACACTAACCTGTGGTCACCAGTGATATCAGCGGTAATAACCCAGCACTGACACTAACCTGTGCATACCGGTGATATCAGCGGTAATAACCCGGCACTGACACTAACCTGTGGTCACCAGTGATATCAGCGGTAATAACCCAGCACTGACACTAACCTGTGGATACCGGTGATATCAGCAGTAATAACCCGGCACTGACACTAACCTGTGGTCACCAGTGATATCAGCGGTAATAACCCGGCACTGACACTAACCTGTGGATACCAGTGATATCAGCGGTAATAACCCAGCACTGACACTAACCTGTGGACACCGGTGATATCAGCAGTAATAACCCAGCACTGACACTAACCTGTGGATACCGGTGATATCAGCGGTAATAACCCGGCACTGACACTAACCTGTGGATACCAGTGATATCAGCGGTAATAACCCGGCACTGACACTAACCTGTGGATACCGGTGATATCAGCAGTAATAACCCAGCACTGACACTAATATGTGGATACCGGTGATATCAGCGGTAATAACCCGACACTGACGCTAACCTGTGGATACCGGTGATATCAGCAGTAATAACCCGACACTGACACTAACCTGTGGATACCGGTGATATCAGCAGTAATAACCCGGCACTGACACTAACCTGTGGTCACCAGTGATATCAGCGGTAATAACCCAGCACTGACACTAACCTGTGGATACCGGTGATATCAGCAGTAATAACCCGGCACTGACACTAACCTGTGGTCACCAGTGATATCAGCGGTAATAACCCGGCACTGACACTAACCTGTGGACACCGGTGATATCAGCGGTAATAACCCGGCACTGACACTAACCTGTGGTCACCAGTGATATCAGCGGTAATAACCCGGCACTGACACTAACCTGTGGATACCGGTGATATCAGCAGTAATAACCCAGCACTGACACTAACCTGTGGATACCGGTGATATCAGCAGTAATAACCAGCACTGACACTAACCTGTGGTCACCAGTGATATCAGCAGTAATAACCCAGCACTGACACTAACCTGTGGATACCGGTGATATCAGCGGTAATAACCCGACACTGACACTAACCTGTGGTCACCAGTGATATCAGCGGTAATAACCCAGCACTGACACTAACCTGTGGATACCGGTGATATCAGCAGTAATAACCCAGCACTGACACTAACCTGTGGATACCGGTGATATCAGCAGTAATAACCAGCACTGACACTAACCTGTGGTCACCAGTGATATCAGCAGTAATAACCCAGCACTGACACTAACCTGTGGATACCGGTGATATCAGCAGTAATAACCAGCACTGACACTAACCTGTGGACACCAGTGATATCAGCAGTAATAACCCGGCACTGACACTAACCTGTGGATACCAGTGATATCAGCAGTAATAACCCAGCACTGACACTAACCTGTGGTCACCAGTGATATCAGCAGTAATAACCCAGCACTGACACTAACCTGTGGATACCGGTGATATCAGCAGTAATAACCCAGCACTGACACTAACCTGTGGATACCGGTGATATCAGCAGTAATAACCAGCACTGACACTAACCTGTGGTCACCAGTGATATCAGCAGTAATAACCCAGCACTGACACTAACCTGTGGATACCGGTGATATCAGCAGTAATAACCAGCACTGACACTAACCTGTGGACACCGGTGATATCAGCAGTAATAACCCAGCACTGACACTAACCTGTGGATACCGGTGATATCAGCAGTAATAACCCAGCACTGACACTAACCTGTGGTCACCAGTGATATCAGCAGTAATAACCAGCACTGACACTAACCTGTGGATACCGGTGATATCAGCGGTAATAACCCAGCACTGACACTAACCTGTGGATACCAGTGATATCAGCAGTAATAACCAGCACTGACACTAACCTGTGGATACCAGTGATATCAGCAGTAATAACCCGGCACTGACACTAACCTGTGGATACCGGTGATATCAGCGGTAATAACCCGGCACTGACAGTAACCTGTGGACACCAGTGATATCAGCAGTAATAACCCAGCACTGACACTAACCTGTGGATACCGGTGATATCAGCGGTAATAATCCAGCACTGACACTAACCTGTGGACACCAGTGATATCAGCGGTAATAACCCGGCACTGACACTAACCTGTGGACACCGGTGATATCAGCGGTAATAACCCGGCACTGACACTAACCTGTGGATACCGGTGATATCAGCAGTAATAACCCGGCACTGACACTAACCTGTGGATACCGGTGATATCAGCAGTAATAACCCGGCACTGACACTAACCTGTGGATACCAGTGATATCAGCAGTAATAACCCGGCACTGACACTAACCTGTGGTCACCGGTGATATCAGCGGTAATAACCCGGCACTGACACTAACCTGTGGTCACCAGTGATATCAGCGGTAATAACCCAGCACTGACACTAACCTGTGGTCACCAGTGATATCAGCGGTAATAACCCGGCACTGACACTAACCTGTGGTCACCAGTGATATCAGCGGTAATAACCCGGCACTGACACTAACCTGTGGATACCGGTGATATCAGCGGTAATAACCCAGCACTGACACTAACCTGTGGATACCGGTGATATCAGCGGTAATAACCCGGCACTGACACTAACCTGTGGATACCGGTGATATCAGCAGTAATAACCCGGCACTGACACTAACCTGTGGATACCAGTGATATCAGCGGTAATAACCCAGCACTGACACTAACCTGTGGTCACCAGTGATATCAGCGGTAATAACCCGGCACTGACACTAACCTGTGGTCACCGATGATATCAGCGGTAATAACCCGGCACTGACACTAACCTGTGGATACCGGTGATATCAGCAGTAATAACCCGGCACCGACACTAACCTGTGGACACCGGTGATATCAGCAGTAATAACCCAGCACTGACACTAACCTGTGGTCACCAGTGATATCAGCGGTAATAACCCAGCACTGACACTAACCTGTGGTCACCAGTGATATCAGCAGTAATAACCCAGCACTGACACTAACCTGTGGATACCGGTGATATCAGCGGTAATAACCCAGCACTGACACTAACCTGTGGTCACCAGTGATATCAGCGGTAATAACCCAGCACTGACACTAACCTGTGGATACCGGTGATATCAGCAGTAATAACCCGGCACTGACACTAACCTGTGGATACCGGTGATATCAGCAGTAATAACCCGGCACTGACACTAACCTGTGGATACCGGTGATATCAGCAGTAATAACCCGGCACTGACACTAACCTGTGGATACCGGTGATATCAGCAGTAATAACCCGGCACTGACACTAACCTGTGGATACCGGTGATATCAGCAGTAATAACCCGGCACTGACACTAACCTGTGGATACCGGTGATATCAGCAGTAATAACCCGGCACTGACACTAACCTGTGGATACCGGTGATATCAGCGGTAATAACCCGGCACTGACACTAACCTGTGGATACCGGTGATATCAGCAGTAATAACCCGACACTGACACTAACCTGTGGATACCGGTGATATCAGCAGTAATAACCCGGCACTGACACTAACCTGTGGTCACCAGTGATATCAGCGGTAATAACCCAGCACTGACACTAACCTGTGGATACCGGTGATATCAGCGGTAATAACCCGGCACTGACACTAACCTGTGGTCACCAGTGATATCAGCGGTAATAACCCAGCACTGACACTAACCTGTGGATACCGGTGATATCAGCAGTAATAACCCGGCACTGACACTAACCTGTGGTCACCAGTGATATCAGCGGTAATAACCCGGCACTGACACTAACCTGTGGACACCGGTGATATCAGCAGTAATAACCCAGCACTGACACTAACCTGTGGATACCGGTGATATCAGCGGTAATAACCCGGCACTGACACTAACCTGTGGATACCAGTGATATCAGCGGTAATAACCCGGCACTGACACTAACCTGTGGATACCGGTGATATCAGCAGTAATAACCCAGCACTGACACTAACCTGTGGATACTGGTGATATCAGCGGTAATAACCCGACACTGACGCTAACCTGTGGATACCGGTGATATCAGCAGTAATAACCCGACACTGACACTAACCTGTGGATACCGGTGATATCAGCAGTAATAACCCGGCACTGACACTAACCTGTGGTCACCAGTGATATCAGCGGTAATAACCCAGCACTGACACTAACCTGTGGATACCGGTGATATCAGCAGTAATAACCCGGCACTGACACTAACCTGTGGTCACCAGTGATATCAGCGGTAATAACCCGGCACTGACACTAACCTGTGGACACCGGTGATATCAGCGGTAATAACCCAGCACTGACACTAACCTGTGGATACCGGTGATATCAGCAGTAATAACCCAGCACTGACACTAACCTGTGGATACCGGTGATATCAGCAGTAATAACCAGCACTGACACTAACCTGTGGTCACCAGTGATATCAGCAGTAATAACCCAGCACTGACACTAACCTGTGGATACCGGTGATATCAGCAGTAATAACCAGCACTGACACTAACCTGTGGACACCGGTGATATCAGCAGTAATAACCCGGCACTGACACTAACCTGTGGATACCGGTGATATCAGCGGTAATAACCCGGCACTGACACTAACCTGTGGATACCGGTGATATCAGCAGTAATAACCCAGCACTGACACTAACCTGTGGTCACCAGTGATATCAGCAGTAATAACCCAGCACCGACACTAACCTGTGGATACCGGTGATATCAGCAGTAATAACCCGGCACTGACACTAACCTGTGGATACCAGTGATATCAGCAGTAATAACCCAGCACTGACACTAACCTGTGGATACCAGTGATATCAGCAGTAATAACCCGGCACTGACACTAACCTGTGGATACCGGTGATATCAGCAGTAATAACCCAGCACCGACACTAACCTGTGGTCACCGGTGATATCAGCAGTAATAACCCAGCACTGACACTAACCTGTGGTCACCAGTGATATCAGCAGTAATAACCAGCACTGACACTAACCTGTGGATACCGGTGATATCAGCGGTAATAACCCAGCACTGACACTAACCTGTGGATACCGGTGATATCAGCGGTAATAACCCGGCACTGACACTAACCTGTGGTCACCAGTGATATCAGCGGTAATAACCCAGCACTGACACTAACCTGTGGATACCGGTGATATCAGCAGTAATAACCCGGCACTGACACTAACCTGTGGTCACCAGTGATATCAGCGGTAATAACCCGGCACTGACACTAACCTGTGGACACCGGTGATATCAGCAGTAATAACCCAGCACTGACACTAACCTGTGGATACCGGTGATATCAGCGGTAATAACCCGGCACTGACACTAACCTGTGGATACCAGTGATATCAGCGGTAATAACCCGGCACTGACACTAACCTGTGGATACCGGTGATATCAGCAGTAATAACCCAGCACTGACACTAACCTGTGGTCACCAGTGATATCAGCGGTAATAACCCGGCACTGACACTAACCTGTGGTCACCAGTGATATCAGCGGTAATAGCCCAGCACTGACACTAACCTGTGGTCACCAGTGATATCAGCGGTAATAACCCAGCACTGACACTAACCTGTGGTCACCAGTGATATCAGCGGTAATAACCCAGCACTGACACTAACCTGTGGTCACCAGTGATATCAGCGGTAATAACCCGGCATTGACACTAACCTGTGGATACCAGTGATATCAGCAGTAATAACCCGGCACTGACACTAACCTGTGGTCACCGGTGATATCAGCGGTAATAACCCGGCACTGACACTAACCTGTGGTCACCAGTGATATCAGCGGTAATAACCCGGCACTGACACTAACCTGTGGTCACCAGTGATATCAGCGGTAATAACCCGGCACTGACACTAACCTGTGGTCACCAGTGATATCAGCAGTAATAACCCAGCACTGACACTAACCTGTGGATACCGGTGATATCAGCGGTAATAACCCGGCACTGACAGTAACCTGTGGACACCAGTGATATCAGCAGTAATAACCCAGCACTGACACTAACCTGTGGATACCGGTGATATCAGCGGTAATAATCCAGCACTGACACTAACCTGTGGACACCAGTGATATCAGCGGTAATAACCCGGCACTGACACTAACCTGTGGACACCGGTGATATCAGCGGTAATAACCCGGCACTGACACTAACCTGTGGATACCGGTGATATCAGCAGTAATAACCCGGCACTGACACTAACCTGTGGATACCGGTGATATCAGCAGTAATAACCCGGCACTGACACTAACCTGTGGATACCAGTGATATCAGCGGTAATAACCCGGCACTGACACTAACCTGTGGTCACCAGTGATATCAGCGGTAATAACCCGGCACTGACACTAACCTGTGGATACCAGTGATATCAGCGGTAATAACCCGGCACTGACACTAACCTGTGGTCACCAGTGATATCAGCGGTAATACCCCGGCATTGACACTAACCTGTGGATACCAGTGATATCAGCAGTAATAACCCGGCACTGACACTAACCTGTGGTCACCGGTGATATCAGCGGTAATAACCCGGCACTGACACTAACCTGTGGTCACCAGTGATATCAGCGGTAATAACCCGGCACTGACACTAACCTGTGGTCACCAGTGATATCAGCGGTAATAACCCGGCACTGACACTAACCTGTGGTCACCAGTGATATCAGCGGTAATAACCCAGCACTGACACTAACCTGTGGTCACCAGTGATATCAGCGGTAATAACCCGGCACTGACACTAACCTGTGGTCACCAGTGATATCAGCAGTAATAATCCGGCACTGACACTAACCTGTGGTCACCAGTGATATCAGCGGTAATAACCCGGCACTGACACTAACCTGTGGTCACCAGTGATATCAGCGGTAATAACCCAGCACTGACACTAACCTGTGGTCACCAGTGATATCAGCGGTAATAACCCGGCACTGACACTAACCTGTGGTCACCAGTGATATCAGCGGTAATAGCCCAGCACTGACACTAACCTGTGGTCACCAGTGATATCAGCGGTAATAACCCGGCACTGACACTAACCTGTGGTCACCAGTGATATCAGCAGTAATAATCCGGCACTGACACTAACCTGTGGTCACCAGTGATATCAGCGGTAATAACCCGGCACTGACACTAACCTGTGGTCACCAGTGATATCAGCAGTAATAACCCAGCACTGACACTAACCTGTGGTCACCAGTGATATCAGCGGTAATAACCCGGCACTGACACTAACCTGTGGTCACCAGTGATATCAGCGGTAATAACCCAGCACTGACACTAACCTGTGGTCACCAGTGATATCAGCGGTAATAACCCGGCACTGACACTAACCTGTGGTCACCAGTGATATCAGCGGTAATAACCCAGCACTGACACTAACCTGTGGTCACCAGTGATATCAGCGGTAATAACCCGGCACTGACACTAACCTGTGGTCACCAGTGATATCAGCGGTAATAACCCAGCACTGACACTAACCTGTGGTCACCAGTGATATCAGCGGTAATAACCTGGCACTGACACTAACCTGTGGTCACCAGTGATATCAGCGGTAATAACCCGGCACTGACACTAACCTGTGGTCACCAGTGATATCAGCGGTAATAACCCAGCACTGACACTAACCTGTGGTCACCAGTGATATCAGCGGTAATAACCCGGCACTGACACTAACCTGTGGACACCGGTGATATCAGCAGTAATAACCCGGCACTGACACTAACCTGTGGTCACCAGTGATATCAGCGGTAATAACCCGGCACTGACACTAACCTGTGGACACCGGTGATATCAGCAGTAATAACCCGGCACTGACACTAACCTGTGGTCACCAGTGATATCAGCGGTAATAACCCAGCACTGACACTAACCTGTGGTCACCAGTGATATCAGCGGTAATAACCCAGCACTGACACTAACCTGTGGTCACCAGTGATATCAGCAGTAATAACCCAGCACTGACACTAACCTGTGGACACCAGTGATATCAGCGGTAATAACCAGCACTGACACTAACCTGTGGTCACCAGTGATATCAGCAGTAATAACCCGGCACTGACACTAACCTGTGGTCACCAGTGATATCAGCGGTAATAACCAGTGTGAAGATGTAATTTACCCTCTCACTGTATATGCTGTGATACTATGTCATGATATGTATATTTCCCTGGTTGTATTAGTTGTAATTCATGTATTTTCTTGGGGGAGCTACTGGTCTCAATGTGTCTCTCTCATACAATTGTAGTCTTGGCATCTAATGTGATTATCTAAATAGCCTGTCCTCTTCTTTCCAGAGTTGTGTATCTAATCTGTAATTGCATTGGCCAGTGAAGGAATAGTCATTGTTCTTTACAGCAGGGGATCCCTTCATCTACTGTGGCTGGCAGACATATTGGAGCCCTGTGATGGACCAAACCATTGATGATAGGATGTGTGACCCCTACCCCCTGAACAAACATGGTGGGCTGGTCAAGCAGCACAGACAATGCATTTCCCTTTTTGTAGCTTCAGAGTGAGCTGAAACTTGAAGAGAGCAGGAGCCCCAGCCTGGGTGGCTGTGGACACGGACGGAGCTAGGCCTGTGTGGCGGCCCGTGGGATTGTGTGGAACTCTTTGGACTACTGTAAGGACGATTGCTTTGTTATCCGGTCCGAGGATTGTCGGGAAGGGCCCCCGAATCTGTTTTATGTGGACTAATCGTGTGCTGTTCCTGTATTCCTGTTAATAAACCTGTTGGATCGTTCCTCGGCCTCGTCCATCCTTTGCTCTCTTGTACACCCCCGTCACAAACTGGTTGGCAGCGCTGGGATCAGAGCAGAAGGAATGGAGGACAATGGCTCAACATCAGGAACCAGCACTGCAGAGTACAAGACCTGGACTTTGGGGAGCCTGCAATCAAAGGCCCGTGAAGTAGGAGTTCGTTTCAAAGGACTCTCCAAGGAGCAGCTGATTGAGGCGCTAGAAGGAGTCTGTTCGCAAATTGACGTGGAGGAAGGATCCTCACAGCAAACGGAAGAAAGACGGCAGCCGGAGGTGAATACCCAAAAAAGTCAATGGGTTGTGTGGTACAAGGAGGAGATGGCACTGCTTGGAGATGAGGCCACCATAGAAGATAAGAGGGAGGCCATGCGTGGAGCTAAAGAGAAGGAGCGCAGGATGGAGGAGATGGCACTGCTGGATAAGGAGCTCGCTGTGGAAGCCGCGAGAGGTTCCAGACAGACTGTAACCCCAGCACCCATCATGAGGGAACTTCCCAGGGTGTCCCGCAAAGACTTTAAGCCGTTTAATGAGGCTGCAGGCGACATTGAGGGCTTCTTCCAGGACTTTGAGCATCAGTGTCGATTAATGGAAGTCCCGGACAGGGAGCGTGTCCGGCATCTGGTTGGGCTCCTAGAGGGGGGAGCTGCTGAAGCCTATAGAGCTATGGACCCTCGGTGGAACTGTGAGTATGCGGATATTAAACAGACTATTCTAAAACATTATGCTGTGACCCCAGACACTTACAGGACTCAGTTCCGTGCTTTAGCCTGTGATGGGGAAGTGTCTTTTAAGATATATGCTCATAGACTCAAACAAATATGTAATCGCTGGCTGGAGGCAGAGGAGGCCTTATCTTGGGAGACCTTCCTGCAGGTCATCCTAAAAGAACAATTCTTTGCCCAGTGCCCCGCTGAGATCCGGGAATGGGTGCGTGAGAGAAAACCAGCGACAGTGGAGGAAGCTGCTGCTCTCGCTGATGAGGCTCTCACCATCAAGCCTCAGTGGAGGGTTCTGTTGGAGGATGGAGAGACGCCTAACAGCTCCACAACACCGGATGCCCCCAGTTATTCTGTCCCCATTGTTCCCCGTTCCTCTAAGCCACCACATGTTGATACCCGTGTTAATGTGCCTCCAGTTGCTTCTACTGCACTTTCTGGAATACGCCGGGGAGAGGAAGTAACAGAGCGCAGGTGTTATGTTTGTAGGCATCCCGGGCATTTGCAGGCCTCATGCCCAGCCAGGCCATGGAGGAATCATCCTCAAACCCCTACAGCACCTTCAGGTGGGAGTCGGCCTCCAAGTTCCCCTACCCCTTACCCAAGAGGACGCCTTGGATGGAGGGAGACCCAGCTCAGATGCTATCAATGTGGACAGCCAGGGCATCGGCAAGTCTCCTGCCCAGCTGTTCAAATGAGGACTGATCCTGCACCCAATCGGATTGTTAATTATTTACAGCCCAGTGCCATGGAGGAAGATGTGGCACCGTTATGTGAGGACTGGCCTAGTGACTCAGCCCCCCATGTTGCACCACCAGGAGTTTACGGGGTGCGACCCGCAGTTATGACGATTTCTGCTCATCGAGGTAAGCACTTGCAGGAGGTTGTGCTGGATGGACAGAGACTTGTTGGATTTTGTGACTCGGGTGCTTTCCTCACACTGGCTGATCCCCGAGTGGTTCGGCCTGAGGCAATCCATAGAGGACCTGGGATTGTTATTGAACTGGCTGGTGGACAATGGAGGACTATTCCCACAGCCACTGTGGATCTGAACTTTGGTTTTGGGGTCAGGCGATGTGTGGTTGGGGTGATGGGTGGTCTGCCTGCAGCTGTTCTCCTGGGCAATGATGTGGGAGAGCTACGATGCCAATTCGTGGCTGCATGAAGCCACATGTAAGTAACGCTCTGCCTGTGTGTACTTAACCAGTGACCTGTAGAGGTCCCTAGTACGTACACAAGTTGGGAGGGGGAGGGATTGTGAAGATGTAATTTACCCTCTCACTGTATATGCTGTGATACTATGTCATGATATGTATATTTCCCTGGTTGTATTAGTTGTAATTCATGTATTTTCTTGGGGGAGCTACTGGTCTCAATGTGTCTCTCTCATACAATTGTAGTCTTGGCATCTAATGTGATTATCTAAATAGCCTGTCCTCTTCTTTCCAGAGTTGTGTATCTAATCTGTAATTGCATTGGCCAGTGAAGGAATAGTCATTGTTCTTTACAGCAGGGGATCCCTTCATCTACTGTGGCTGGCAGACATATTGGAGCCCTGTGATGGACCAAACCATTGATGATAGGATGTGTGACCCCTACCCCCTGAACAAACATGGTGGGCTGGTCAAGCAGCACAGACAATGCATTTCCCTTTTTGTAGCTTCAGAGTGAGCTGAAACTTGAAGAGAGCAGGAGCCCCAGCCTGGGTGGCTGTGGACACGGACGGAGCTAGGCCTGTGTGGCGGCCCGTGGGATTGTGTGGAACTCTTTGGACTACTGTAAGGACGATTGCTTTGTTATCCGGTCCGAGGATTGTCGGGAAGGGCCCCCGAATCTGTTTTATGTGGACTAATCGTGTGCTGTTCCTGTATTCCTGTTAATAAACCTGTTGGATCGTTCCTCGGCCTCGTCCATCCTTTGCTCTCTTGTACACCCCCGTCACAACCAGCACTGACACTAACCTGTGGTCACCAGTGATATCAGCGGTAATAACCAGCACTGACACTAACCTGTGGTCACCAGTGATATCAGCGGTAATAACCAGCACTGACACTAACCTGTGGATACCGGTGATATCAGCAGTAATAACCCGGCACTGACACTAACCTGTGGATACCAGTGATATCAGCAGTAATAACCCAGCACTGACACTAACCTGTGGATACCGGTGATATCAGCGGTAATAACCCGGCACTGACACTAACCTGTGGACACCGGTGATATCAGCAGTAATAACCCAGCACTGACACTAACCTGTGGATACCAGTGATATCAGCAGTAATAACCCGGCACTGACACTAACCTGTGGTCACCAGTGATATCAGCAGTAATAACCCGGCACTGACACTAACCTGTGGATACCGGTGATATCAGCGGTAATAACCCAGCACTGACACTAACCTGTGGTCACCGGTGATATCAGCAGTAATAACCCGGCACTGACACTAACCTGTGGATACCGGTGATATCAGCAGTAATAACCCGGCACTGACACTAACCTGTGGTCACCAGTGATATCAGCGGTAATAACCCAGCACTGACACTAACCTGTGGATACCAGTGATATCAGCGGTAATAACCCGGCACTGACACTAACCTGTGGATACCGGTGATATCAGCGGTAATAACCCAGCACTGACACTAACCTGTGGATACCGGTGATATCAGCGGTAATAACCCGGCACTGACACTAACCTGTGGTCACCGGTGATATCAGCGGTAATAACCCGGCACTGACACTAACCTGTGGATACCGGTGATATCAGCAGTAATAACCCGGCACTGACACTAACATGTGGATACCGGTGATATCAGCGGTAATAACCCAGCACTGACACTAACCTGTGGATACCGGTGATATCAGCGGTAATAACCCGGCACTGACACTAACCTGTGGATACCGGTGATATCAGCAGTAATAACCCAGCACTGACACTAACCTGTGGTCACCAGTGATATCAGCAGTAATAACCCAGCACTGACACTAACCTGTGGATACCAGTGATATCAGCAGTAATAACCAGCACTGACACTAACCTGTGGATACCGGTGATATCAGCAGTAATAACCCGGCACTGACACTAACCTGTGGATACCAGTGATATCAGCGGTAATAACCCAGCACTGACACTAACCTGTGGTCACCAGTGATATCAGCGGTAATAACCCAGCACTGACACTAACCTGTGGTCACCAGTGATATCAGCAGTAATAACCCAGCACTGACACTAACCTGTGGTCACCAGTGATATCAGCGGTAATAACCCAGCACTGACACTAACCTGTGGATACCAGTGATATCAGCAGTAATAACCCGGCACTGACACTAACCTGTGGATACCAGTGATATCAGCAGTAATAACCCAGCACTGACACTAACCTGTGGTCACCAGTGATATCAGCAGTAATAACCCGGCACTGACACTAACCTGTGGTCACCAGTGATATCAGCGGTAATAACCCGGCACTGACACTAACCTGTGGATACCAGTGATATCAGCGGTAATAACCCGGCACTGACACTAACCTGTGGATACCAGTGATATCAGCGGTAATAACCCGGCACTGACACTAACCTGTGGTCACCGATGATATCAGCGGTAATAACCCGGCACTGACACTAACCTGTGGATACCGGTGATATCAGCAGTAATAACCCAGCACTGACACTAACCTGTGGACACCGGTGATATCAGCAGTAATAACCCGGCACTGACACTAACCTGTGGACACCGGTGATATCAGCGGTAATAACCCAGCACTGACACTAACCTGTGGTCACCAGTGATATCAGCGGTAATAACCCAGCACTGACACTAACCTGTGGTCACCAGTGATATCAGCAGTAATAACCCAGCACTGACACTAACCTGTGGATACCGGTGATATCAGCGGTAATAACCCAGCACTGACACTAACCTGTGGTCACCAGTGATATCAGCGGTAATAACCCAGCACTGACACTAACCTGTGGATACCGGTGATATCAGCAGTAATAACCCGGCACTGACACTAACCTGTGGATACCGGTGATATCAGCAGTAATAACCCGGCACTGACACTAACCTGTGGATACCGGTGATATCAGCAGTAATAACCCGGCACTGACACTAACCTGTGGATACCGGTGATATCAGCAGTAATAACCCGGCACTGACACTAACCTGTGGATACCGGTGATATCAGCAGTAATAACCCGGCACTGACACTAACCTGTGGATACCGGTGATATCAGCAGTAATAACCCAGCACTGACACTAACCTGTGGATACCGGTGATATCAGCAGTAATAACCCGGCACTGACACTAACCTGTGGATACCGGTGATATCAGCGGTAATAACCCGACACTGACACTAACCTGTGGATACCGGTGATATCAGCAGTAATAACCCGACACTGACACTAACCTGTGGATACCGGTGATATCAGCAGTAATAACCCGACACTGACACTAACCTGTGGATACCGGTGATATCAGCGGTAATAACCCGGCACTGACACTAACCTGTGGTCACCAGTGATATCAGCGGTAATAACCCAGCACTGACACTAACCTGTGGATACCGGTGATATCAGCGGTAATAACCCGGCACTGACACTAACCTGTGGTCACCAGTGATATCAGCGGTAATAACCCAGCACTGACACTAACCTGTGGATACCGGTGATATCAGCAGTAATAACCCGGCACTGACACTAACCTGTGGTCACCAGTGATATCAGCGGTAATAACCCGGCACTGACACTAACCTGTGGACACCGGTGATATCAGCAGTAATAACCCAGCACTGACACTAACCTGTGGATACCGGTGATATCAGCGGTAATAACCCGGCACTGACACTAACCTGTGGTCACCAGTGATATCAGCGGTAATAACCCGGCACTGACACTAACCTGTGGATACCAGTGATATCAGCGGTAATAACCCAGCACTGACACTAACCTGTGGATACCAGTGATATCAGCAGTAATAACCCAGCACTGACACTAACCTGTGGACACCAGTGATATCAGCAGTAATAACCCAGCACTGACACTAACCTGTGGTCACCAGTGATATCAGCGGTAATAACCCAGCACTGACACTAACCTGTGGTCACCAGTGATATCAGCGGTAATAACCCGGCACTGACACTAACCTGTGGACACCAGTGATATCAGCGGTAATAACCAGCACTGACACTAACCTGTGGTCACCAGTGATATCAGCAGTAATAACCCAGCACTGACACTAACCTGTGGTCACCAGTGATATCAGCGGTAATAACCCGGCACTGACACTAACCTGTGGACACCAGTGATATCAGCGGTAATAACCAGCACTGACACTAACCTGTGGTCACCAGTGATATCAGCAGTAATAACCCGGCACTGACACTAACCTGTGGTCACCAGTGATATCAGCGGTAATAACCCAGCACTGACACTAACCTGTGGTCACCAGTGATATCAGCGGTAATAACCAGCACTGACACTAACCTGTGGACACCAGTGATATCAGCAGTAATAACCCGGCACTGACACTAACCTGTGGTCACCAGTGATATCAGCGGTAATAACCAGCACTGACACTAACCTGTGGTCACCAGTGATATCAGCAGTAATAACCCGGCACTGACACTAACCTGTGGTCACCAGTGATATCAGCGGTAATAACCCAGCACTGACACTAACCTGTGGATACCGGTGATATCAGCAGTAATAACCCGGCACTGACACTAACCTGTGGTCACCAGTGATATCAGCGGTAATAACCCGGCACTGACACTAACCTGTGGATACCGGTGATATCAGCAGTAATAACCCAGCACTGACACTAACCTGTGGTCACCAGTGATATCAGCAGTAATAACCCAGCACTGACACTAACCTGTGGTCACCAGTGATATCAGCAGTAATAACCCAGCACTGACACTAACCTGTGGTCACCAGTGATATCAGCAGTAATAACCCAGCACTGACACTAACCTGTGGACACCAGTGATATCAGCAGTAATAACCCGGCACTGACACTAACCTGTGGTCACCAGTGATATCAGCAGTAATAACCCAGCACTGACACTAACCTGTGGATACCAGTGATATCAGCAGTAATAACCCGGCACTGACACTAACCTGTGGTCACCAGTGATATCAGCGGTAATAACCAGCACTGACACTAACCTGTGGTCACCAGTGATATCAGCAGTAATATCCCAGCACTGACACTAACCTGTGGACACCAGTGATATCAGCGGTAATAACCCGGCACTGACACTAACCTGTGGATACCGGTGATATCAGCAGTAATAACCCGGCACTGACACTAACCTGTGGATACCAGTGATATCAGCAGTAATAACCCGGCACTGACACTAACCTGTGGTCACCAGTGATATCAGCAGTAATAACCCGGCACTGACACTAACCTGTGGTCACCAGTGATATCAGCGGTAATAACCCAGCACTGACACTAACCTGTGGATACCGGTGATATCAGCGGTAATAACCAGCACTGACACTAACCTGTGGTCACCAGTGATATCAGCGGTAATAACCAGCACTGACACTAACCTGTGGACACCAGTGATATCAGCGGTAATAACCCAGCACTGACACTAACCTGTGGATACCGGTGATATCAGCAGTAATAACCCAGCACTGACACTAACCTGTGGATACCAGTGATATCAGCAGTAATAACCCAGCACTGACACTAACCTGTGGATACCGGTGATATCAGCGGTAATAACCCGGCACTGACACTAACCTGTGGACACCAGTGATATCAGCAGTAATAACCCAGCACTGACACTAACCTGTGTATACCGGTGATATCAGCGGTAATAACCCGGCACTGACACTAACCTGTGGACACCGGTGATATCAGCAGTAATAACCCAGCACTGACACTAACCTGTGGATACCGGTGATATCAGCGGTAATAACCCAGCACTGACACTAACCTGTGGATACCAGTGATATCAGCAGTAATAATCCGGCACTGACACTAACCTGTGGATACCAGTGATATCAGCAGTAATAACCCGGCACTGACACTAACCTGTGGTCACCAGTGATATCAGCAGTAATAACCCGGCACTGACACTAACCTGTGGATACCGGTGATATCAGCGGTAATAACCCAGCACTGACACTAACCTGTGGTCACCGGTGATATCAGCAGTAATAACCCGGCACTGACACTAACCTGTGGATACCGGTGATATCAGCGGTAATAACCCAGCACTTACACTAACCTGTGGATACCAGTGATATCAGCAGTAATAACCCGGCACTGACACTAACCTGTGGTCACCGGTGATATCAGCGGTAATAACCCGGCACTGACACTAACCTGTGGTCACCGGTGATATCAGCAGTAATAACCCAGCACTGACACTAACCTGTGGATACCGGTGATATCAGCAGTAATAACCCAGCACTGACACTAACCTGTGGTCACCGGTGATATCAGCGGTAATAACCCGGCACTGACACTAACCTGTGGTCACCGGTGAGATCAGCAGTAATAACCCAGCACTGACACTAACCTGTGGATACCAGTGATATCAGCGGTAATAACCCAGCACTGACACTAACCTGTGGATACCGGTGATATCAGCAGTAATAACCCAGCACTGACACTAACCTGTGGATACCGGTGATATCAGCGGTAATAACCCGGCACTGACACTAACCTGTGGATACCGGTGATATCAGCGGTAATAACCCAGCACTGACACTAACCTGTGGATACCGGTGATATCAGCAGTAATAACCCAGCACTGACACTAACCTGTGGATACCAGTGATATCAGCGGTAATAACCCAGCACTGACACTAACCTGTGGATACCGGTGATATCAGCGGTAATAACCCAGCACTGACACTAACCTGTGGATACCGGTGATATCAGCGGTAATAACCCGGCACTGACACTAACCTGTGGATACCGGTGATATCAGCAGTAATAACCCAGCACTGACACTAACCTGTGGTCACCAGTGATATCAGCAGTAATAACCCGGCACTGACACTAACCTGTGGTCACCAGTGATATCAGCGGTAATAACCCAGCACTGACACTAACCTGTGGTCACCAGTGATATCAGCAGTAATAACCAGCACTGACACTAACCTGTGGATACCGGTGATATCAGCAGTAATAACCCAGCACTGACACTAACCTGTGGTCACCAGTGATATCAGCGGTAATAACCCAGCACTGACACTAACCTGTGGTCACCAGTGATATCAGCGGTAATAACCCGGCACTGACACTAACCTGTGGACACCAGTGATATCAGCGGTAATAACCCAGCACTGACACTAACCTGTGGTCACCAGTGATATCAGCGGTAATAACCCAGCACTGACACTAACCTGTGGACACCAGTGATATCAGCGGTAATAACCCAGCACTGACACTAACCTGTGGTCACCAGTGATATCAGCAGTAATAACCCGGCACTGACACTAACCTGTGGTCACCAGTGATATCAGCAGTAATAACCCGGCACTGACACTAACCTGTGGTCACCAGTGATATCAGCAGTAATAACCCGGCACTGACACTAACCTGTGGATACCGGTGATATCAGCAGTAATAACCCAGCACTGACACTAACCTGTGGTCACCAGTGATATCAGCAGTAATAACCCAGCACTGACACTAACCTGTGGTCACCAGTGATATCAGCAGTAATAACCCAGCACTGACACTAACCTGTGGACACCAGTGATATCAGCGGTAATAACCCGGCACTGACACTAACCTGTGGTCACCAGTGATATCAGCGGTAATAACCCGGCACTGACACTAACCTGTGGTCACCAGTGATATCAGCAGTAATAACCCGGCACTGACACTAACCTGTGGTCACCAGTGATATCAGCGGTAATAACCCGGCACTGACACTAACCTGTGGACACCAGTGATATCAGCAGTAATAACCCGGCACTGACACTAACCTGTGGACACCAGTGATATCAGCGGTAATAACCCGGCACTGACACTAACCTGTGGTCACCAGTGATATCAGCGGTAATAACCCAGCACTGACACTAACCTGTGGTCACCAGTGATATCAGCAGTAATAACCAGCACTGACACTAACCTGTGGTCACCAGTGATATCAGTGGTAATAACCCGGCACTGACACTAACCTGTGGTCACCAGTGATATCAGCAGTAACAACCCGGCACTGACACTAATCTGTGGTCACCAGTGATATCAGCAGTAATAACCAGCACTGACACTAACCTGTGGTCACCAGTGATATCAGTGGTAATAACCCGGCACTGACACTAACCTGTGGTCACCAGTGATATCAGCAGTAATAACCCAGCACTGACACTAACCTGTGGTCACCAGTGATATCAGCGGTAATAACCAGCACTGACACTAACCTGTGGTCACCAGTGATATCAGCGGTAATAACCAGCACTGACACTAACCTGTGGTCACCAGTGATATCAGCGGTAATAACCCAGCACTGACACTAACCTGTGGATACCAGTGATATCAGCAGTAATAACCCGGCACTGACACTAACCTGTGGTCACCAGTGATATCAGCGGTAATAACCCAGCACTGACACTAACCTGTGGATACCAGTGATATCAGCAGTAATAACCCAGCACTGACACTAACCTGTGGTCACCAGTGATATCAGCGGTAATAACCCAGCACTGACACTAACCTGTGGTCACCAGTGATATCAGCGGTAATAACCAGCACTGACACTAACCTGTGGATACCAGTGATATCAGCAGTAATAACCCAGCACTGACACTAACCTGTGGTCACCAGTGATATCAGCGGTAATAACCAGCACTGACACTAACCTGTGGTCACCAGTGATATCAGCAGTAATAACCCAGCACTGACACTAACCTGTGGACACCGGTGATATCAGCAGTAATAACCAGCACTGACACTAACCTGTGGATACCGGTGATATCAGCAGTAATAACCCAGCACTGACACTAACCTGTGGATACCGGTGATATCAGCAGTAATAACCAGCACTGACACTAAACTGTGGTCACCAGTGATATCAGCGGTAATAACCAGCACTGACACTAACCTGTGGATACCAGTGATATCAGCGGTAATAACCCGGCACTGACACTAACCTGTGGTCACCAGTGATATCAGCAGTAATAACCCGGCACTGACACTAACCTGTGGATACCGGTGATATCAGCAGTAATAACCCAGCACTGACACTAACCTGTGGTCACCAGTGATATCAGCAGTAATAACCAGCACTGACACTAACCTGTGGATACCGGTGATATCAGCAGTAATAACCAGCACTGACACTAAACTGTGGTCACCAGTGATATCAGCAGTAATAACCCAGCACTGACACTAACCTGTGGTCACCAGTGATATCAGCAGTAATAACCCAGCACTGACACTAACCTGTGGATACCGGTGATATCAGCAGTAATAACCCAGCACTGACACTAACCTGTGGACACCGGTGATATCATTGGTAATAACCCGGCACTGACACTAACCTGTGGATACCGGTGATATCAGCAGTAATAACCAGCACTGACACTAACCTGTGGTCACCAGTGATATCAGCAGTAATAACCCAGCACTGACACTAACCTGTGGTCACCAGTGATATCAGCAGTAATAACCAGCACTGACACTAACCTGTGGTCACCAGTGATATCAGTGGTAATAACCCGGCACTGACACTAACCTGTGGTCACCAGTGATATCAGTGGTAATAACCCGGCACTGACACTAACCTGTGGTCACCAGTGATATCAGCAGTAATAACCCAGCACTGACACTAACCTGTGGTCACCAGTGATATCAGCGGTAATAACCAGCACTGACACTAACCTGTGGTCACCAGTGATATCAGCGGTAATAACCAGCACTGACACTAACCTGTGGTCACCAGTGATATCAGCAGTAATAACCCAGCACTGACACTAACCTGTGGATACCGGTGATATCAGCAGTAATAACCAGCACTGACACTAACCTGTGGTCACCAGTGATATCAGCAGTAATAACCAGCACTGACACTAACCTGTGGTCACCAGTGATATCAGCAGTAATAACCAGCACTGACACTAACCTGTGGTCACCAGTGATATCAGTGGTAATAACCCGGCACTGACACTAACCTGTGGTCACCAGTGATATCAGTGGTAATAACCCGGCACTGACACTAACCTGTGGTCACCAGTGATATCAGCAGTAATAACCCAGCACTGACACTAACCTGTGGTCACCAGTGATATCAGCGGTAATAACCAGCACTGACACTAACCTGTGGTCACCAGTGATATCAGCGGTAATAACCAGCACTGACACTAACCTGTGGTCACCAGTGATATCAGCGGTAATAACCCAGCACTGACACTAACCTGTGGATACCAGTGATATCAGCAGTAATAACCCGGCACTGACACTAACCTGTGGTCACCAGTGATATCAGCGGTAATAACCCAGCACTGACACTAACCTGTGGATACCAGTGATATCAGCAGTAATAACCCGGCACTGACACTAACCTGTGGTCACCAGTGATATCAGCGGTAATAACCCAGCACTGACACTAACCTGTGGTCACCAGTGATATCAGCAGTAATAACCCAGCACTGACACTAACCTGTGGTCACCAGTGATATCAGCAGTAATAACCCAGCACTGACACTAACCTGTGGACACCGGTGATATCAGCAGTAATAACCCAGCACTGACACTAACCTGTGGACACCGGTGATATCAGCAGTAATAACCAGCACTGACACTAACCTGTGGATACCGGTGATATCAGCAGTAATAACCAGCACTGACACTAACCTGTGGTCACCAGTGATATCAGCAGTAATAACCCAGCACTGACACTAACCTGTGGATACCGGTGATATCAGCAGTAATAACCAGCACTGACACTAACCTGTGGTCACCAGTGATATCAGCAGTAATAACCCAGCACTGACACTAACCTGTGGTCACCAGTGATATCAGCAGTAATAACCCAGCACTGACACTAACCTGTGGATACCGGTGATATCAGCAGTAATAACCCAGCACTGACACTAACCTGTGGACACCGGTGATATCAGCAGTAATAACCCAGCACTGACACTAACCTGTGGATACCGGTGATATCAGCAGTAATAACCAGCACTGACACTAACCTGTGGTCACCAGTGATATCAGCAGTAATAACCAGCACTGACACTAACCTGTGGTCACCAGTGATATCAGCAGTAATAACCAGCACTGACACTAACCTGTGGTCACCAGTGATATCAGTGGTAATAACCCGGCACTGACACTAACCTGTGGTCACCAGTGATATCAGTGGTAATAACCCGGCACCGACACTAACCTGTGGTCACCAGTGATATCAGCAGTAATAACCCAGCACTGACACTAACCTGTGGTCACCAGTGATATCAGCGGTAATAACCAGCACTGACACTAACCTGTGGTCACCAGTGATATCAGCGGTAATAACCAGCACTGACACTAACCTGTGGTCACCAGTGATATCAGCGGTAATAACCCAGCACTGACACTAACCTGTGGATACCAGTGATATCAGCAGTAATAACCCGGCACTGACACTAACCTGTGGTCACCAGTGATATCAGCGGTAATAACCCAGCACTGACACTAACCTGTGGATACCAGTGATATCAGCAGTAATAACCCGGCACTGACACTAACCTGTGGTCACCAGTGATATCAGCGGTAATAACCAGCACTGACACTAACCTGTGGTCACCAGTGATATCAGCAGTAATAACCCAGCACTGACACTAACCTGTGGTCACCAGTGATATCAGCAGTAATAACCCAGCACTGACACTAACCTGTGGATACCGGTGATATCAGCAGTAATAACCAGCACTGACACTAACCTGTGGTCACCAGTGATATCAGCAGTAATAACCCAGCACTGACACTAACCTGTGGATACCAGTGATATTAGCAGTAATAACCAGCACTGACACTAACCTGTGGTCACCAGTGATATCAGCAGTAATAACCCGGCACTGACACTAACCTGTGGTCACCAGTGATATCAGCAGTAATAACCCAGCACTGACACTAACCTGTGGATACCAGTGATATCAGCAGTAATAACCCGGCACTGACACTAACCTGTGGATACCAGTGATATTAGCAGTAATAACCAGCACTGACACTAACCTGTGGTCACCAGTGATATCAGCAGTAATAACCCGGCACTGACACTAACCTGTGGTCACCAGTGATATCAGCAGTAATAACCCAGCACTGACACTAACCTGTGGTCACCAGTGATATCAGCAGTAATAACCCAGCACTGACACTAACCTGTGGATACCAGTGATATCAGCAGTAATAACCCAGCACTGACACTAACCTGTGGATACCAGTGATATTAGCAGTAATAACCAGCACTGACACTAACCTGTGGTCACCAGTGATATCAGCAGTAATAACCCGGCACTGACACTAACCTGTGGTCACCAGTGATATCAGCGGTAATAACCCAGCACTGACACTAACCTGTGGATACCAGTGATATCAGCAGTAATAACCCGGCACTGACACTAACCTGTGGTCACCAGTGATATCAGCGGTAATAACCAGCACTGACACTAACCTGTGGTCACCAGTGATATCAGCAGTAATAACCCAGCACTGACACTAACCTGTGGTCACCAGTGATATCAGCAGTAATAACCCAGCACTGACACTAACCTGTGGATACCGGTGATATCAGCAGTAATAACCAGCACTGACACTAACCTGTGGTCACCAGTGATATCAGCAGTAATAACCCAGCACTGACACTAACCTGTGGATACCAGTGATATTAGCAGTAATAACCAGCACTGACACTAACCTGTGGTCACCAGTGATATCAGCAGTAATAACCCGGCACTGACACTAACCTGTGGATACCAGTGATATCAGCGGTAATAACCCGGCACTGACACTAACCTGTGGATACCAGTGATATCAGCGGTAATAACCCGGCACTGACACTAACCTGTGGTCACCAGTGATATCAGCAGTAATAACCCGGCACTGACACTAACCTGTGGTCACCAGTGATATCAGCAGTAATAACCAGCACTGACACTAACCTGTGGATACCAGTGATATCAGCAGTAATAACCCGGCACTGACACTAACCTGTGGTCACCAGTGATATCAGCAGTAATAACCCAGCACTGACACTAACCTGTGGTCACCAGTGATATCAGCAGTAATAACCCAGCACTGACACTAACCTGTGGATACCAGTGATATCAGCAGTAATAACCCAGCACTGACACTAACCTGTGGATACCAGTGATATCAGCAGTAATAACCCGGCACTGACACTAACCTGTGGTCACCAGTGATATCAGCAGTAATAACCCAGCACTGACACTAACCTGTGGATACCAGTGATATCAGCAGTAATAACCAGCACTGACACTAACCTGTGGTCACCAGTGATATCAGCAGTAATAACCCGGCACTGACACTAACCTGTGGTCACCAGTGATATCAGCAGTAATAACCCAGCACTGACACTAACCTGTGGATACCAGTGATATCAGCAGTAATAACCCAGCACTGACACTAACCTGTGGATACCGGTGATATCAGCAGTAATAACCAGCACTGACACTAACCTGTGGATACCAGTGATATCAGCAGTAATAACCCAGCACTGACACTAACCTGTGGTCACCAGTGATATCAGCAGTAATAACCAGCACTGACACTAACCTGTGGTCACCAGTGATATCAGCAGTAATAACCCGGCACTGACACTAACCTGTGGTCACCAGTGATATCAGCAGTAATAACCCAGCACTGACACTAACCTGTGGATACCGGTGATATCAGCAGTAATAACCCGGCACTGACACTAACCTGTGGATACCGGTGATATCAGCAGTAATAACCCGGCACTGACACTAACCTGTGGTCACCAGTGATATCAGCAGTAATAACCCGGCACTGACACTAACCTGTGGTCACCAGTGATATCAGCAGTAATAACCCGGCACTGACACTAACCTGTGGATACCGGTGATATCAGCAGTAATAACCCAGCACTGACACTAACCTGTGGATACCGGTGATATCAGCGGTAATAACCCGGCACTGACACTAACCTGTGGTCACCAGTGATATCAGCAGTAATAACCCAGCACTGACACTAACCTGTGGATACCGGTGATATCAGCAGTAATAACCCAGCACTGACACTAACCTGTAGATACCGGTGATATCAGCGGTAATAACCCGGCACTGACACTAACCTGTGGTCACCAGTGATATCAGCAGTAATAACCCAGCACTGACACTAACCTGTGGTCACCAGTGATATCAGCAGTAATAACCCAGCACTGACACTAACCTGTGGTCACCAGTGATATCAGCGGTAATAACCCGGCACTGACACTAACCTGTGGATACCGGTGATATCAGCAGTAATAACCCAGCACTGACACTAACCTGTGGATACCGGTGATATCAGCAGTAATAACCCGGCACTGACACTAACCTGTGGTCACCAGTGATATCAGCGGTAATAACCCGGCACTGACACTAACCTGTGGATACCGGTGATATCAGCGGTAATAACCAGCACTGACACTAACCTGTGGTCACCAGTGATATCAGCAGTAATAACCCAGCACTGACACTAACCTGTGGTCACCAGTGATATCAGCAGTAATAACCCAGCACTGACACTAACCTGTGGTCACCAGTGATATCAGCAGTAATAACCCGGCACTGACACTAACCTGTGGATACCGGTGATATCAGCAGTAATAACCCAGCACTGACACTAACCTGTGGATACCGGTGATATCAGCAGTAATAACCCGGCACTGACACTAACCTGTGGTCACCAGTGATATCAGCGGTAATAACCCGGCACTGACACTAACCTGTGGATACCGGTGATATCAGCGGTAATAACCCAGCACTGACACTAACCTGTGGTCACCGGTGATATCAGCAGTAATAACCCGGCACTGACACTAACCTGTGGATACCAGTGATATCAGCAGTAATAACCCGGCACTGACACTAACCTGTGGATACCGGTGATATCAGCAGTAATAACCCGGCACTGACACTAACCTGTGGATACCAGTGATATCAGCAGTAATAACCCGGCACTGACACTAACCTGTGGATACCGGTGATATCAGCAGTAATAACCCGACACTGACACTAACCTGTGGATACCGGTGATATCAGCGGTAATAACCCGGCACTGACACTAACCTGTGGTCACCAGTGATATCAGCAGTAATAACCCAGCACTGACACTAACCTGTGGATACCAGTGATATCAGCAGTAATAACCCAGCACTGACACTAACCTGTGGTCACCAGTGATATCAGCAGTAATAACCCGGCACTGACACTAACCTGTGGTCACCAGTGATATCAGCGGTAATAACCCAGCACTGACACTAACCTGTGGTCACCAGTGATATCAGCGGTAATAACCCAGCACTGACACTAACCTGTGGTCACCAGTGATATCAGCGGTAATAACCCAGCACTGACACTAACCTGTGGATACCGGTGATATCAGCAGTAATAACCCAGCACTGACACTAACCTGTGGATACCGGTGATATCAGCAGTAATAACCCGGCACTGACACTAACCTGTGGTCACCAGTGATATCAGCAGTAATAACCCGGCACTGACACTAACCTGTGGATACCAGTGATATCAGCGGTAATAACCCAGCACTGACACTAACCTGTGGTCACCAGTGATATCAGCAGTAATAACCCGGCACTGACACTAACCTGTGGATACCAGTGATATCAGCGGTAATAACCCAGCACTGACACTAACCTGTGGTCACCAGTGATATCAGCAGTAATAACCCAGCACTGACACTAACCTGTGGTCACCAGTGATATCAGCAGTAATAACCCAGCACTGACACTAACCTGTGGATACCAGTGATATCAGCGGTAATAACCCAGCACTGACACTAACCTGTGGTCACCAGTGATATCAGCAGTAATAACCCGGCACTGACACTAACCTGTGGTCACCAGTGATATCAGCAGTAATAACCCGGCACTGACACTAACCTGTGGTCACCAGTGATATCAGCAGTAATAACCCGGCACTGACACTAACCTGTGGTCACCAGTGATATCAGCAGTAATAACCCGGCACTGACACTAACCTGTGGTCACCAGTGATATCAGCGGTAATAACCCGGCACTGACACTAACCTGTGGTCACCAGTGATATCAGCAGTAATAACCCGGCACTGACACTAACCTGTGGTCACCAGTGATATCAACGGTAATAACCCAGCACTGACACTAACCTGTGGTCACCAGTGATATCAGCAGTAATAACCCGGCACTGACACTAACCTGTGGATACCGGTGATATCAGCGGTAATAACCCGGCACTGACACTAACCTGTGGATACCAGTGATATCAGCGGTAATAACCCAGCACTGACACTAACCTGTGGATACCGGTGATATCAGCGGTAATAACCCAGCACTGACACTAACCTGTGGTCACCAGTGATATCAGCGGTAATAACCCGGCACTGACACTAACCTGTGGACACCGGTGATATCAGCGGTAATAACCCGGCACTGACACTAACCTGTGGATACCAGTGATATCAGCAGTAATAACCCAGCACTGACACTAACCTGTGGATACCGGTGATATCAGCGGTAATAACCCAGCACTGACACTAACCTGTGGATACCGGTGATATCAGCGGTAATAACCCAGCAATGACACTAACCTGTGGTCACCAGTGATATCAGCGGTAATAACCCGGCACTGACACTAACCTGTGGACACCGGTGATATCAGCGGTAATAACCCGGCACTGACACTAACCTGTGGATACCAGTGATATCAGCAGTAATAACCCAGCACTGACACTAACCTGTGGATACCGGTGATATCAGCAGTAATAACCCAGCACTGACACTAACCTGTGGTCACCAGTGATATCAGCAGTAATAACCCGGCACTGACACTAACCTGTGGATACCGGTGATATCAGCGGTAATAACCCAGCACTGACACTAACCTGTGGTCACCAGTGATATCAGCGGTAATAACCCGGCACTGACACTAACCTGTGGATACCAGTGATATCAGCGGTAATAACCCGGCACTGACACTAACCTGTGGATACCGGTGATATCAGCGGTAATAACCCAGCACTGACACTAACCTGTGGTCACCAGTGATATCAGCGGTAATAACCCGGCACTAACACTAACCTGTGGTCACCAGTGATATCAGCAGTAATAACCCGGCACTGACACTAACCTGTGGTCACCAGTGATATCAGCAGTAATAACCCGGCACTGACACTAACCTGTGGTCACCAGTGATATCAGCAGTAATAACCCGGCACTGACACTAACCTGTGGATACCGGTGATATCAGCAGTAATAACCCAGCACTGACACTAACCTGTGGTCACCAGTGATATCAGCAGTAATAACCCAGCACTGACACTAACCTGTGGTCACCAGTGATATCAGCGGTAATAACCCGGCACTGACACTAACCTGTGGTCACCAGTGATATCAGCGGTAATAACCCGGCACTGACACTAACCTGTGGATACCAGTGATATCAGCGGTAATAACCCGGCACTGACACTAACCTGTGGACACCGGTGATATCAGCGGTAATAACCCGGCACTGACACTAACCTGTGGTCACCAGTGATATCAGCAGTAATAACCCGGCACTGACACTAACCTGTGGTCACCAGTGATATCAGCAGTAATAACCCGGCACTGACACTAACCTGTGGATACCAGTGATATCAGCGGTAATAACCCAGCACTGACACTAACCTGTGGATACCGGTGATATCAGCGGTAATAACCCGGCACTGACACTAACCTGTGGACACCGGTGATATCAGCGGTAATAACCCGGCACTGACACTAACCTGTGGATACCGGTGATATCAGCAGTAATAACCCAGCACTGACACTAACCTGTGGTCACCAGTGATATCAGCAGTAATAACCCGGCACTGACACTAACCTGTGGATACCAGTGATATCAGCGGTAATAACCCAGCACTGACACTAACCTGTGGTCACCAGTGATATCAGCAGTAATAACCCGGCACTGACACTAACCTGTGGATACCAGTGATATCAGCGGTAATAACCCAGCACTGACACTAACCTGTGGTCACCAGTGATATCAGCGGTAATAACCCAGCACTGACACTAACCTGTGGTCACCAGTGATATCAGCGGTAATAACCCAGCACTGACACTAACCTGTGGTCACCAGTGATATCAGCAGTAATAACCCGGCACTGACACTAACCTGTGGTCACCAGTGATATCAGCAGTAATAACCCGGCACTGACACTAACCTGTGGATACCGGTGATATCAGCAGTAATAACCCGGCACTGACACTAACCTGTGGATACCAGTGATATCAGCAGTAATAACCCGGCACTGACACTAACCTGTGGTCACCAGTGATATCAGCAGTAATAACCCGGCACTGACACTAACCTGTTGATACCAGTGATATCAGCAGTAATAACCCAGCACTGACACTAACCTGTGGTCACCAGTGATATCAGCAGTAATAACCCGGCACTGACACTAACCTGTGGATACCAGTGATATCAGCGGTAATAACCCAGCACTGACACTAACCTGTGGATACCGGTGATATCAGCAGTAATAACCAGGCACTGACACTAACCTGTGGATACCGGTGATATCAGCGGTAATAACCCGGCACTGACACTAACCTGTGGTCACCAGTGATATCAGCAGTAATAACCCGGCACTGACACTAACCTGTGGATACCAGTGATATCAGCGGTAATAACCCGGCACTGACACTAACCTGTGGATACCGGTGATATCAGCGGTAATAACCCGGCACTGACACTAACCTGTGGATACCAGTGATATCAGCGGTAATAACCCAGCACTGACACTAACCTGTGGTCACCAGTGATATCAGCAGTAATAACCCGGCACTGACACTAACCTGTGGTCACCGGTGATATCAGCGGTAATAACCCAGCACTGACACTAACCTGTGGATACCAGTGATATCAGCGGTAATAACCCAGCACTGACACTAACCTGTGGATACCGGTGATATCAGCAGTAATAACCCAGCACTGACACTAACCTGTGGTCACCAGTGATATCAGCAGTAATAACCCAGCACTGACACTAACCTGTGGATACCGGTGATATCAGCAGTAATAACCCGGCACTGACACTAACCTGTGGACACCGGTGATATCAGCAGTAATAACCAAGCACTGACACTAACCTGTGGATACCGGTGATATCAGCAGTAATAACCAGCACTGACACTAACCTGTGGTCACCAGTGATATCAGCGGTAATAACCCAGCACTGACACTAACCTGTGGATACCAGTGATATCAGCGGTAATAACCCAGCACTGACACTAACCTGTGGATACCAGTGATATCAGCGGTAATAACCCAGCACTGACACTAACCTGTGGTCACCGGTGATATCAGCGGTAATAACCCAGCACTGACACTAACCTGTGGTCACCAGTGATATCAGCAGTAATAACCCAGCACTGACACTAACCTGTGGATACCGGTGATATCAGCGGTAATAACCCAGCACTGACACTAACCTGTGGATACCGGTGATATCAGCGGTAATAACCCGGCACTGACACTAACCTGTGGATACCGGTGATATCAGCAGTAATAACCCAGCACTGACACTAACCTGTGGTCACCAGTGATATCAGCAGTAATAACCCGGCACTGACACTAACCTGTGGTCACCAGTGATATCAGCGGTAATAACCCAGCACTGACACTAACCTGTGGTCACCAGTGATATCAGCAGTAATAACCAGCACTGACACTAACCTGTGGATACCGGTGATATCAGCAGTAATAACCCAGCACTGACACTAACCTGTGGTCACCAGTGATATCAGCGGTAATAACCCAGCACTGACACTAACCTGTGGTCACCAGTGATATCAGCGGTAATAACCCGGCACTGACACTAACCTGTGGACACCAGTGATATCAGCAGTAATAACCCGGCACTGACACTAACCTGTGGTCACCAGTGATATCAGCAGTAATAACCCGGCACTGACACTAACCTGTGGTCACCAGTGATATCAGCAGTAATAACCCGGCACTGACACTAACCTGTGGTCACCAGTGATATCAGCAGTAATAACCCGGCACTGACACTAACCTGTGGTCACCAGTGATATCAGCAGTAATAACCCGGCACTGACACTAACCTGTGGATACCGGTGATATCAGCAGTAATAACCCAGCACTGACACTAACCTGTGGTCACCAGTGATATCAGCAGTAATAACCCAGCACTGACACTAACCTGTGGTCACCAGTGATATCAGCGGTAATAACCCAGCACTGACACTAACCTGTGGTCACCAGTGATATCAGCAGTAATAACCAGCACTGACACTAACCTGTGGTCACCAGTGATATCAGCGGTAATAACCCAGCACTGACACTAACCTGTGGACACCAGTGATATCAGCGGTAATAACCCGGCACTGACACTAACCTGTGGTCACCAGTGATATCAGTGGTAATAACCCGGCACTGACACTAACCTGTGGTCACCAGTGATATCAGCAGTAATAACCCGGCACTGACACTAACCTGTGGTCACCAGTGATATCAGCGGTAATAACCCAGCACTGACACTAACCTGTGGTCACCAGTGATATCAGCAGTAATAACCAGCACTGACACTAACCTGTGGTCACCAGTGATATCAGTGGTAATAACCCGGCACTGACACTAACCTGTGGTCACCAGTGATATCAGCAGTAACAACCCGGCACTGACACTAATCTGTGGTCACCAGTGATATCAGCAGTAATAACCCGGCACTGACACTAACCTGTGGTCACCAGTGATATCAGCAGTAATAACCCAGCACTGACACTAACCTGTGGATACCGGTGATATCAGCAGTAATAACCAGCACTGACACTAACCTGTGGTCACCAGTGATATCAGTGGTAATAACCCGGCACTGACACTAACCTGTGGTCACCAGTGATATCAGCAGTAATAACCCAGCACTGACACTAACCTGTGGTCACCAGTGATATCAGCGGTAATAACCAGCACTGACACTAACCTGTGGTCACCAGTGATATCAGCGGTAATAACCAGCACTGACACTAACCTGTGGTCACCAGTGATATCAGCGGTAATAACCCAGCACTGACACTAACCTGTGGATACCAGTGATATCAGCAGTAATAACCCAGCACTGACACTAACCTGTGGTCACCAGTGATATCAGCAGTAATAACCCAGCACTGACACTAACCTGTGGATACCAGTGATATCAGCAGTAATAACCCGGCACTGACACTAACCTGTGGTCACCAGTGATATCAGCGGTAATAACCCAGCACTGACACTAACCTGTGGATACCAGTGATATCAGCAGTAATAACCCAGCACTGACACTAACCTGTGGTCACCAGTGATATCAGCGGTAATAACCCAGCACTGACACTAACCTGTGGTCACCAGTGATATCAGCGGTAATAACCAGCACTGACACTAACCTGTGGATACCAGTGATATCAGCAGTAATAACCCAGCACTGACACTAACCTGTGGTCACCAGTGATATCAGCGGTAATAACCAGCACTGACACTAACCTGTGGTCACCAGTGATATCAGCAGTAATAACCCAGCACTGACACTAACCTGTGGATACCGGTGATATCAGCAGTAATAACCCAGCACTGACACTAACCTGTGGACACCGGTGATATCAGCAGTAATAACCCAGCACTGACACTAACCTGTGGTCACCAGTGATATCAGCGGTAATAACCAGCACTGACACTAACCTGTGGATACCGGTGATATCAGCAGTAATAACCAGCACTGACACTAACCTGTGGTCACCAGTGATATCAGCAGTAATAACCCAGCACTGACACTAACCTGTGGTCACCAGTGATATCAGCAGTAATAACCCAGCACTGACACTAACCTGTGGACACCGGTGATATCAGCAGTAATAACCCAGCACTGACACTAACCTGTGGACACCGGTGATATCAGCAGTAATAACCAGCACTGACACTAAACTGTGGTCACCAGTGATATCAGCAGTAATAACCCAGCACTGACACTAACCTGTGGTCACCAGTGATATCAGCAGTAATAACCCAGCACTGACACTAACCTGTGGATACCGGTGATATCAGCAGTAATAACCCAGCACTGACACTAACCTGTGGACACCGGTGATATCAGCAGTAATAACCCAGCACTGACACTAACCTGTGGATACCGGTGATATCAGCAGTAATAACCAGCACTGACACTAACCTGTGGTCACCAGTGATATCAGCAGTAATAACCCAGCACTGACACTAACCTGTGGTCACCAGTGATATCAGCAGTAATAACCAGCACTGACACTAACCTGTGGTCACCAGTGATATCAGTGGTAATAACCCGGCACTGACACTAACCTGTGGTCACCAGTGATATCAGTGGTAATAACCCGGCACTGACACTAACCTGTGGTCACCAGTGATATCAGCAGTAATAACCCAGCACTGACACTAACCTGTGGTCACCAGTGATATCAGCGGTAATAACCAGCACTGACACTAACCTGTGGTCACCAGTGATATCAGCGGTAATAACCAGCACTGACACTAACCTGTGGTCACCAGTGATATCAGCGGTAATAACCCAGCACTGACACTAACCTGTGGATACCAGTGATATCAGCAGTAATAACCCGGCACTGACACTAACCTGTGGTCACCAGTGATATCAGCGGTAATAACCCAGCACTGACACTAACCTGTGGTCACCAGTGATATCAGCAGTAATAACCCGGCACTGACACTAACCTGTGGATACCAGTGATATCAGCAGTAATAACCCAGCACTGACACTAACCTGTGGATACCGGTGATATCAGCAGTAATAACCAGCACTGACACTAACCTGTGGTCACCAGTGATATCAGTGGTAATAACCCGGCACTGACACTAACCTGTGGATACCGGTGATATCAGCAGTAATAACCCAGCACTGACACTAACCTGTGGTCACCAGTGATATCAGCAGTAATAACCCGGCACTGACACTAACCTGTGGATACCAGTGATATCAGCAGTAATAACCCAGCACTGACACTAACCTGTGGATACCGGTGATATCAGCAGTAATAACCAGCACTGACACTAACCTGTGGTCACCAGTGATATCAGTGGTAATAACCCGGCACTGACACTAACCTGTGGATACCGGTGATATCAGCAGTAATAACCAGCACTGACACTAACCTGTGGTCACCAGTGATATCAGCGGTAATAACCCGGCACTGACACTAACCTGTGGACACCAGTGATATCAGCGGTAATAACCCAGCACTGACACTAACCTGTGGATACCGTTGATATCAGCAGTAATAACCCGGCACTGACACTAACCTGTGGACACCGGTGATATCAGCGGTAATAACCCGGCACTGACACTAACCTGTGGTCACCAGTGATATCAGCAGTAATAACCCGGCACTGACACTAACCTGTGGACACCGGTGATATCAGCGGTAATAACCCGGCACTGACACTAACCTGTGGTCACCAGTGATATCAGCAGTAATAACCCGGCACTGACACTAACCTGTGGTCACCAGTGATATCAGCAGTAATAACCCGGCACTGACACTAACCTGTGGTCACCAGTGATATCAGCGGTAATAACCAGCACTGACACTAACCTGTGGTCACCAGTGATATCAGCAGTAATAACCCAGCACTGACACTAACCTGTGGTCACCAGTGATATCAGCAGTAATAACCCAGCACTGACACTAACCTGTGGTCACCAGTGATATCAGCAGTAATAACCCAGCACTGACACTAACCTGTGGATACCGGTGATATCAGCAGTAATAACCAGCACTGACACTAACCTGTGGTCACCAGTGATATCAGCAGTAATAACCCAGCACTGACACTAACCTGTGGATACCAGTGATATTAGCAGTAATAACCAGCACTGACACTAACCTGTGGTCACCAGTGATATCAGCAGTAATAACCCGGCACTGACACTAACCTGTGGTCACCAGTGATATCAGCAGTAATAACCCAGCACTGACACTAACCTGTGGATACCAGTGATATTAGCAGTAATAACCAGCACTGACACTAACCTGTGGTCACCAGTGATATCAGCAGTAATAACCCGGCACTGACACTAACCTGTGGACACCAGTGATATCAGCAGTAATAACCCAGCACTGACACTAACCTGTGGTCACCAGTGATATCAGCGGTAATAACCCAGCACTGACACTAACCTGTGGATACCAGTGATATCAGCAGTAATAACCCGGCACTGACACTAACCTGTGGTCACCAGTGATATCAGCAGTAATAACCCGGCACTGACACTAACCTGTGGATACCGGTGATATCAGCAGTAATAACCCGGCACTGACACTAACCTGTGGTCACCAGTGATATCAGCGGTAATAACCCAGCACTGACACTAACCTGTGGATACCAGTGATATCAGCAGTAATAACCCGGCACTGACACTAACCTGTGGACACCGGTGATATCAGCAGTAATAACCAAGCACTGACACTAACCTGTGGTCACCAGTGATATCAGCAGTAATAACCCAGCACTGACACTAACCTGTGGTCACCAGTGATATCAGCAGTAATAACCCAGCACTGACACTAACCTGTGGATACCGGTGATATCAGCAGTAATAACCAGCACTGACACTAACCTGTGGTCACCAGTGATATCAGCAGTAATAACCCAGCACTGACACTAACCTGTGGATACCAGTGATATTAGCAGTAATAACCAGCACAGACACTAACCTGTGGTCACCAGTGATATCAGCAGTAATAACCCGGCACTGACACTAACCTGTGGTCACCAGTGATATCAGCAGTAATAACCCAGCACTGACACTAACCTGTGGATACCAGTGATATCAGCAGTAATAACCCAGCACTGACACTAACCTGTGGATACCGGTGATATCAGCAGTAATAACCAGCACTGACACTAACCTGTGGATACCAGTGATATCAGCGGTAATAACCCAGCACTGACACTAACCTGTGGTCACCAGTGATATCAGCAGTAATAACCCGGCACTGACACTAACCTGTGGTCACCAGTGATATCAGCAGTAATAACCCAGCACTGACACTAACCTGTGGATACCAGTGATATCAGCAGTAATAACCCAGCACTGACACTAACCTGTGGATACCGGTGATATCAGCAGTAATAACCAGCACTGACACTAACCTGTGGATACCAGTGATATCAGCAGTAATAACCCAGCACTGACACTAACCTGTGGTCACCAGTGATATCAGCAGTAATAACCAGCACTGACACTAACCTGTGGTCACCAGTGATATCAGCAGTAATAACCCGGCACTGACACTAACCTGTGGTCACCAGTGATATCAGCAGTAATAACCCAGCACTGACACTAACCTGTGGATACCGGTGATATCAGCAGTAATAACCCGGCACTGACACTAACCTGTGGATACCGGTGATATCAGCAGTAATAACCCGGCACTGACACTAACCTGTGGTCACCAGTGATATCAGCAGTAATAACCCGGCACTGACACTAACCTGTGGTCACCAGTGATATCAGCAGTAATAACCCGGCACTGACACTAACCTGTGGATACCGGTGATATCAGCAGTAATAACCCAGCACTGACACTAACCTGTGGATACCGGTGATATCAGCGGTAATAACCCGGCACTGACACTAACCTGTGGTCACCAGTGATATCAGCAGTAATAACCCAGCACTGACACTAACCTGTGGATACCGGTGATATCAGCAGTAATAACCCAGCACTGACACTAACCTGTAGATACCGGTGATATCAGCGGTAATAACCCGGCACTGACACTAACCTGTGGTCACCAGTGATATCAGCAGTAATAACCCAGCACTGACACTAACCTGTGGTCACCAGTGATATCAGCAGTAATAACCCAGCACTGACACTAACCTGTGGTCACCAGTGATATCAGCGGTAATAACCCGGCACTGACACTAACCTGTGGATACCGGTGATATCAGCAGTAATAACCCAGCACTGACACTAACCTGTGGATACCGGTGATATCAGCAGTAATAACCCGGCACTGACACTAACCTGTGGTCACCAGTGATATCAGCGGTAATAACCCGGCACTGACACTAACCTGTGGATACCGGTGATATCAGCGGTAATAACCAGCACTGACACTAACCTGTGGTCACCAGTGATATCAGCAGTAATAACCCAGCACTGACACTAACCTGTGGTCACCAGTGATATCAGCAGTAATAACCCAGCACTGACACTAACCTGTGGTCACCAGTGATATCAGCAGTAATAACCCGGCACTGACACTAACCTGTGGATACCGGTGATATCAGCAGTAATAACCCAGCACTGACACTAACCTGTGGATACCGGTGATATCAGCAGTAATAACCCGGCACTGACACTAACCTGTGGTCACCAGTGATATCAGCGGTAATAACCCGGCACTGACACTAACCTGTGGATACCGGTGATATCAGCGGTAATAACCCAGCACTGACACTAACCTGTGGTCACCGGTGATATCAGCAGTAATAACCCGGCACTGACACTAACCTGTGGATACCAGTGATATCAGCAGTAATAACCCAGCACTGACACTAACCTGTGGTCACCAGTGATATCAGCGGTAATAACCCGGCACTGACACTAACCTGTGGATACCGGTGATATCAGCAGTAATAACCCGGCACTGACACTAACCTGTGGATACCAGTGATATCAGCAGTAATAACCCGGCACTGACACTAACCTGTGGATACCGGTGATATCAGCAGTAATAACCCGACACTGACACTAACCTGTGGATACCGGTGATATCAGCGGTAATAACCCGGCACTGACACTAACCTGTGGTCACCAGTGATATCAGCAGTAATAACCCAGCACTGACACTAACCTGTGGATACCAGTGATATCAGCAGTAATAACCCAGCACTGACACTAACCTGTGGTCACCAGTGATATCAGCAGTAATAACCCGGCACTGACACTAACCTGTGGTCACCAGTGATATCAGCGGTAATAACCCAGCACTGACACTAACCTGTGGTCACCAGTGATATCAGCGGTAATAACCCAGCACTGACACTAACCTGTGGTCACCAGTGATATCAGCGGTAATAACCCAGCACTGACACTAACCTGTGGATACCGGTGATATCAGCAGTAATAACCCAGCACTGACACTAACCTGTGGATACCGGTGATATCAGCAGTAATAACCCGGCACTGACACTAACCTGTGGTCACCAGTGATATCAGCAGTAATAACCCGGCACTGACACTAACCTGTGGATACCGGTGATATCAGCAGTAATAACCCAGCACTGACACTAACCTGTGGTCACCAGTGATATCAGCGGTAATAACCCAGCACTGACACTAACCTGTGGTCACCAGTGATATCAGCAGTAATAACCCGGCACTGACACTAACCTGTGGATACCAGTGATATCAGCGGTAATAACCCAGCACTGACACTAACCTGTGGTCACCAGTGATATCAGCAGTAATAACCCGGCACTGACACTAACCTGTGGATACCAGTGATATCAGCGGTAATAACCCAGCACTGACACTAACCTGTGGTCACCAGTGATATCAGCAGTAATAACCCAGCACTGACACTAACCTGTGGATACCAGTGATATCAGCGGTAATAACCCAGCACTGACACTAACCTGTGGTCACCAGTGATATCAGCAGTAATAACCCGGCACTGACACTAACCTGTGGTCACCAGTGATATCAGCAGTAATAACCCGGCACTGACACTAACCTGTGGTCACCAGTGATATCAGCAGTAATAACCCGGCACTGACACTAACCTGTGGTCACCAGTGATATCAGCAGTAATAACCCGGCACTGACACTAACCTGTGGTCACCAGTGATATCAGCGGTAATAACCCAGCACTGACACTAACCTGTGGTCACCAGTGATATCAGCAGTAATAACCCGGCACTGACACTAACCTGTGGATACCGGTGATATCAGCGGTAATAACCCGGCACTGACACTAACCTGTGGATACCAGTGATATCAGCGGTAATAACCCAGCACTGACACTAACCTGTGGATACCGGTGATATCAGCGGTAATAACCCAGCACTGACACTAACCTGTGGTCACCAGTGATATCAGCGGTAATAACCTGGCACTGACACTAACCTGTGGACACCGGTGATATCAGCGGTAATAACCCGGCACTGACACTAACCTGTGGATACCAGTGATATCAGCAGTAATAACCCAGCACTGACACTAACCTGTGGATACCGGTGATATCAGCGGTAATAACCCAGCACTGACACTAACCTGTGGATACCGGTGATATCAGCGGTAATAACCCAGCAATGACACTAACCTGTGGTCACCAGTGATATCAGCGGTAATAACCCGGCACTGACACTAACCTGTGGACACCGGTGATATCAGCGGTAATAACCCGGCACTGACACTAACCTGTGGATACCAGTGATATCAGCAGTAATAACCCAGCACTGACACTAACCTGTGGTCACCAGTGATATCAGCGGTAATAACCCAGCACTGACACTAACCTGTGGATACCGGTGATATCAGCAGTAATAACCCAGCACTGACACTAACCTGTGGTCACCAGTGATATCAGCAGTAATAACCCGGCACTGACACTAACCTGTGGATACCGGTGATATCAGCGGTAATAACCCAGCACTGACACTAACCTGTGGTCACCAGTGATATCAGCAGTAATAACCCAGCACTGACACTAACCTGTGGATACCGGTGATATCAGCAGTAATAACCCAGCACTGACACTAACCTGTGGTCACCAGTGATATCAGCGGTAATAACCCGGCACTGACACTAACCTGTGGATACCAGTGATATCAGCGGTAATAACCCGGCACTGACACTAACCTGTGGATACCGGTGATATCAGCGGTAATAACCCAGCACTGACACTAACCTGTGGTCACCAGTGATATCAGCGGTAATAACCCGGCACTAACACTAACCTGTGGTCACCAGTGATATCAGCAGTAATAACCCGGCACTGACACTAACCTGTGGTCACCAGTGATATCAGCAGTAATAACCCGGCACTGACACTAACCTGTGGTCACCAGTGATATCAGCAGTAATAACCCGGCACTGACACTAACCTGTGGATACCGGTGATATCAGCAGTAATAACCCAGCACTGACACTAACCTGTGGTCACCAGTGATATCAGCAGTAATAACCCAGCACTGACACTAACCTGTGGTCACCAGTGATATCAGCGGTAATAACCCGGCACTGACACTAACCTGTGGTCACCAGTGATATCAGCGGTAATAACCCGGCACTGACACTAACCTGTGGATACCAGTGATATCAGCGGTAATAACCCGGCACTGACACTAACCTGTGGACACCGGTGATATCAGCGGTAATAACCCGGCACTGACACTAACCTGTGGTCACCAGTGATATCAGCAGTAATAACCCGGCACTGACACTAACCTGTGGTCACCAGTGATATCAGCAGTAATAACCCGGCACTGACACTAACCTGTGGATACCAGTGATATCAGCGGTAATAACCCAGCACTGACACTAACCTGTGGATACCGGTGATATCAGCGGTAATAACCCGGCACTGACACTAACCTGTGGACACCGGTGATATCAGCGGTAATAACCCGGCACTGACACTAACCTGTGGATACCGGTGATATCAGCAGTAATAACCCAGCACTGACACTAACCTGTGGTCACCAGTGATATCAGCAGTAATAACCCGGCACTGACACTAACCTGTGGATACCAGTGATATCAGCGGTAATAACCCAGCACTGACACTAACCTGTGGTCACCAGTGATATCAGCAGTAATAACCCGGCACTGACACTAACCTGTGGATACCAGTGATATCAGCGGTAATAACCCAGCACTGACACTAACCTGTGGTCACCAGTGATATCAGCGGTAATAACCCAGCACTGACACTAACCTGTGGTCACCAGTGATATCAGCGGTAATAACCCAGCACTGACACTAACCTGTGGTCACCAGTGATATCAGCAGTAATAACCCGGCACTGACACTAACCTGTGGTCACCAGTGATATCAGCAGTAATAACCCGGCACTGACACTAACCTGTGGATACCGGTGATATCAGCGGTAATAACCCGGCACTGACACTAACCTGTGGTCACCAGTGATATCAGCAGTAATAACCCGGCACTGACACTAACCTGTGGTCACCAGTGATATCAGCAGTAATAACCCAGCACTGACACTAACCTGTGGTCACCAGTGATATCAGCAGTAATAACCCGGCACTGACACTAACCTGTGGATACCAGTGATATCAGCGGTAATAACCAGGCACTGACACTAACCTGTGGATACCGGTGATATCAGCGGTAATAACCCGGCACTGACACTAACCTGTGGTCACCAGTGATATCAGCAGTAATAACCCGGCACTGACACTAACCTGTGGATACCAGTGATATCAGCGGTAATAACCCGGCACTGACACTAACCTGTGGATACCGGTGATATCAGCGGTAATAACCCGGCACTGACACTAACCTGTGGATACCAGTGATATCAGCGGTAATAACCCAGCACTGACACTAACCTGTGGTCACCAGTGATATCAGCAGTAATAACCCGGCACTGACACTAACCTGTGGTCACCGGTGATATCAGCGGTAATAACCCAGCACTGACACTAACCTGTGGATACCAGTGATATCAGCGGTAATAACCCAGCACTGACACTAACCTGTGGATACCGGTGATATCAGCAGTAATAACCCAGCACTGACACTAACCTGTGGTCACCAGTGATATCAGCAGTAATAACCCAGCACTGACACTAACCTGTGGATACCGGTGATATCAGCAGTAATAACCCGGCACTGACACTAACCTGTGGACACCGGTGATATCAGCAGTAATAACCCAGCACTGACACTAACCTGTGGTCACCGGTGATATCAGCAGTAATAACCAGCACTGACACTAACCTGTGGATACCGGTGATATCAGCAGTAATAACCCAGCACTGACACTAACCTGTGGATACCGGTGATATCAGCAGTAATAACCCGGCACTGACACTAACCTGTGGACACCGGTGATATCAGCAGTAATAACCCAGCACTGACACTAACCTGTGGTCACCGGTGATATCAGCAGTAATAACCAGCACTGACACTAACCTGTGGACACCGGTGATATCAGCAGTAATAACCAGCACTGACACTAACCTGTGGATACTGGTGATATCAGCAGTAATAACCCGGCACTGACACTAACCTGTGGTCACCAGTGATATCAGCGGTAATAACCCAGCACTGACACTAACCTGTGGATACCAGTGATATCAGCGGTAATAACCCAGCACTGACACTAACCTGTGGTCACCAGTGATATCAGCAGTAATAACCCAGCACTGACACTAACCTGTGGATACCGGTGATATCAGCAGTAATAACCAGCACTGACACTAACCTGTGGATACTGGTGATATCAGCAGTAATAACCCGGCACTGACACTAACCTGTGGATACCGGTGATATCAGCGGTAATAACCCGGCACTGACACTAACCTGTGGATACCGGTGATATCAGCGGTAATAACCCGGCACTGACACTAACCTGTGGATACCAGTGATATCAGCGGTAATAACCCAGCACTGACACTAACCTGTGGTCACCAGTGATATCAGCAGTAATAACCCAGCACTGACACTAACCTGTGGTCACCAGTGATATCAGCAGTAATAACCCAGCACTGACACTAACCTGTGGATACCAGTGATATCAGCAGTAATAACCCGGCACTGACACTAACCTGTGGATACCAGTGATATCAGCAGTAATAACCCGGCACTGACACTAACCTGTGGTCACCAGTGATATCAGCGGTAATAACCAGCACTGACACTAACCTGTGGATACCGGTGATATCAGCAGTAATAACCCGGCACTGACACTAACCTGTGGATACCAGTGATATCAGCAGTAATAACCCGGCACTGACACTAACCTGTGGATACCAGTGATATCAGCAGTAATAACCCGGCACTGACACTAACCTGTGGATACCGGTGATATCAGCAGTAATAACCCGGCACTGACACTAACCTGTGGTCACCAGTGATATCAGCAGTAATAACCCAGCACTGACACTAACCTGTGGACACCGGTGATATCAGCGGTAATAACCCAGCACTGACACTAACCTGTGGATACCAGTGATATCAGCGGTAATAACCCGGCACTGACACTAACCTGTGGTCACCAGTGATATCAGCGGTAATAACCCAGCACTGACACTAACCTGTGGTCACCAGTGATATCAGCGGTAATAATCCGGCACTGACACTAACCTGTGGATACCAGTGATATCAGCAGTAATAACCCAGCACTGACACTAACCTGTGGTCACCAGTGATATCAGCAGTAATAACCCAGCACTGACACTAACCTGTGGTCACCAGTGATATCAGCAGTAATAACCCAGCACTGACACTAACCTGTGGATACCAGTGATATCAGCGGTAATAACCCGGCACTGACACTAACCTGTGGACACCAGTGATATCAGCAGTAATAACCCGGCACTGACACTAACCTGTGGATACCAGTGATATCAGCAGTAATAACCCGACACTGACACTAACCTGTGGATACCGGTGATATCAGCAGTAATAACCCGGCACTGACACTAACCTGTGGATACCAGTGATATCAGCAGTAATAACCCGACACTGACACTAACCTGTGGATACCAGTGATATCAGCGGTAATAACCCAGCACTGACACTAACCTGTGGTCACCAGTGATATCAGCAGTAATAACCCAGCACTGACACTAACCTGTGGATACCAGTGATATCAGCGGTAATAACCCGGCACTGACACTAACCTGTGGTCACCAGTGATATCAGCAGTAATAACCCAGCACTGACACTAACCTGTGGTCACCAGTGATATCAGCAGTAATAACCCGGCACTGACACTAACCTGTGGTCACCAGTGATATCAGCGGTAATAACCCAGCACTGACACTAACCTGTGGTCACCAGTGATATCAGCAGTAATAACCCAGCACTGACACTAACCTGTGGTCACCAGTGATATCAGCAGTAATAACCCGGCACTGACACTAACCTGTGGATACCGGTGATATCAGCAGTAATAACCCAGCACTGACACTAACCTGTGGTCGCCAGTGATATCAGCAGTAATAACCCGGCACTGACACTAACCTGTGGTCACCAGTGATATCAGCAGTAATAACCCAGCACTGACACTAACCTGTGGTCACCAGTGATATCAGCAGTAATAACCCAGCACTGACACTAACCTGTGGATACCGGTGATATCAGTGGTAATAACCCGGCACTGACACTAACCTGTGGTCACCAGTGATATCAGCGGTAATAACCCAGCACTGACACTAACCTGTGGTCACCAGTGATATCAGCAGTAATAACCCAGCACTGACACTAACCTGTGGTCGCCAGTGATATCAGCAGTAATAACCCGGCACTGACACTAACCTGTGGTCACCAGTGATATCAGCAGTAATAACCCGGCACTGACACTAACCTGTGGTCACCAGTGATATCAGCGGTAATAACCCGGCACTGACACTAACCTGTGGATACCAGTGATATCAGCAGTAATAACCCGGCACTGACACTAACCTGTGGTCACCAGTGATATCAGCGGTAATAACCCGGCACTGACACTAACCTGTGGACACCGGTGATATCAGCAGTAATAACCCGGCACTGACACTAACCTGTGGTCACCAGTGATATCAGCGGTAATAACCCGGCACTGACACTAACCTGTGGATACCAGTGATATCAGCAGTAATAACCCGGCACTGACACTAACCTGTGGATACCAGTGATATCAGCAGTAATAACCCAGCACTGACACTAACCTGTGGATACCGGTGATATCAGCAGTAATAACCCAGCACTGACACTAACCTGTGGATACCAGTGATATCAGCGGTAATAACCCAGCACTGACACTAACCTGTGGACACCAGTGATATCAGCAGTAATAACCCAGCACTGACACTAACCTGTGGATACCAGTGATATCAGCGGTAATAACCCAGCACTGACACTAACCTGTGGTCACCAGTGATATCAGCAGTAATAACCCAGCACTGACACTAACCTGTGGATACCAGTGATATCAGCGGTAATAACCCAGCACTGACACTAACCTGTGGTCACCAGTGATATCAGCAGTAATAACCCGGCACTGACACTAACCTGTGGTCACCAGTGATATCAGCAGTAATAACCCGGCACTGACACTAACCTGTGGTCACCAGTGATATCAGCAGTAATAACCCGGCACTGACACTAACCTGTGGATACAAGTGATATCAGCAGTAATAACCCGGCACTGACACTAACCTGTGGTCACCAGTGATATCAGCAGTAATAACCCAGCACTGACACTAACCTGTGGTCACCAGTGATATCAGCAGTAATAACCCGGCACTGACACTAACCTGTGGTCACCGGTGATATCAGCAGTAATAACCCGGCACTGACACTAACCTGTGGATACAAGTGATATCAGCAGTAATAACCCAGCACTGACACTAACCTGTGGTCACCGGTGATATCAGCAGTAATAACCCGGCACTGACACTAACCTGTGGATACAAGTGATATCAGCAGTAATAACCCGGCACTGACACTAACCTGTGGATACAAGTGATATCAGCAGTAATAACCAGCACTGACACTAACCTGTGGTCACCAGTGATATCAGCAGTAATAACCCGGCACTGACACTAACCTGTGGTCACCAGTGATATCAGCGGTAATAACCCAGCACTGACACTAACCTGTGGTCACCAGTGATATCAGCAGTAATAACCCGGCACTGACACTAACCTGTGGTCACCAGTGATATCAGCGGTAATAACCCGGCACTGACACTAACCTGTGGTCACCAGTGATATCAGCAGTAATAACCCGGCACTGACACTAACCTGTGGACACCAGTGATATCAGCGGTAATAATCCAGCACTGACACTAACCTGTGGTCACCAGTGATATCAGCAGTAATAACCAGCACTGACACTAACCTGTGGTCACCAGTGATATCAGCGGTAATAACCCAGCACTGACACTAACCTGTGGACACCGGTGATATCAGCAGTAATAACCCGGCACTGACACTAACCTGTGGATACCGGTGATATCAGCAGTAATAACCCGGCACTGACACTAACCTGTGGTCACCGGTGATATCAGCAGTAATAACCCGGCACTGACACTAACCTGTGGTCACCGGTGATATCAGCAGTAATAACCCGGCACTGACACTAACCTGTGGTCACCGGTGATATCAGCAGTAATAACCCAGCACTGACACTAACCTGTGGTCACCAGTGATATCAGCAGTAATAACCCGGCACTGACACTAACCTGTGGTCACCAGTGATATCAGCGGTAATAACCCAGCACTGACACTAACCTGTGGATACCGGTGATATCAGCAGTAATAACCCGGCACTGACACTAACCTGTGGTCACCAGTGATATCAGCGGTAATAACCCAGCACTGACACTAACCTGTGGATACCAGTGATATCAGCAGTAATAACCAGCACTGACACTAACCTGTGGACACCGGTGATATCAGCAGTAATAACCCGGCACTGACACTAACCTGTGGATACCGGTGATATCAGCAGTAATAACCCAGCACTGACACTAACCTGTGGATACCGGTGATATCAGCAGTAATAACCCGGCACTGACACTAACCTGTGGATACCGGTGATATCAGCAGTAATAACCCAGCACTGACACTAACCTGTGGATACCGGTGATATCAGCAGTAATAACCCGGCACTGACACTAACCTGTGGTCACCGGTGATATCAGCAGTAATAACCCGGCACTGACACTAACCTGTGGTCACCGGTGATATCAGCAGTAATAACCCGGCACTGACACTAACCTGTGGATACCAGTGATATCAGCGGTAATAACCCAGCACTGACACTAACCTGTGGTCACCAGTGATATCAGCGGTAATAACCCGGCACTGACACTAACCTGTGGTCACCAGTGATATCAGCAGTAATAACCCGGCACTGACACTAACCTGTGGTCACCGGTGATATCAGTAGTAATAACCCGGCACTGACACTAACCTGTGGATACCAGTGATATCAGCGGTAATAACCCAGCACTGACACTAACCTGTGGTCACCAGTGATATCAGCGGTAATAACCCGGCACTGACACTAACCTGTGGTCACCAGTGATATCAGCAGTAATAACCCGGCACTGACACTAACCTGTGGTCACCAGTGATATCAGCAGTAATAACCCGGCACTGACACTAACCTGTGGATACCGGTGATATCAGCAGTAATAACCCAGCACTGACACTAACCTGTGGATACCGGTGATATCAGCAGTAATAACCCGACACTGACACTAACCTGTGGATACCGGTGATATCAGCAGTAATAACCCGGCACTGACACTAACCTGTGGATACCAGTGATATCAGCGGTAATAACCCGGCACTGACACTAACCTGTGGACACCGGTGATATCAGCAGTAATAACCCAGCACTGACACTAACCTGTGGATACCGGTGATATCAGCGGTAATAACCCGGCACTGACACTAACCTGTGGACACCGGTGATATCAGCGGTAATAACCCGGCACTGACACTAACCTGTGGATACCGGTGATATCAGCGGTAATAACCCGGCACTGACACTAACCTGTGGACACCGGTGATATCAGCGGTAATAACCCGGCACTGACACTAACCTGTGGATACCGGTGATATCAGCAGTAATAACCCAGCACTGACACTAACCTGTGGATACCGGTGATATCAGCAGTAATAACCCGGCACTGACACTAACCTGTGGATACCGGTGATATCAGCGGTAATAACCCAGCACTGACACTAACCTGTGGTCACCAGTGATATCAGCAGTAATAACCCAGCACTGACACTAACCTGTGGTCACCAGTGATATCAGCGGTAATAACCCGGCACTGACACTAACCTGTGGATACCAGTGATATCAGCGGTAATAACCAGCACTGACACTAACCTGTGGACACCGGTGATATCAGCGGTAATAACCCGGCACTGACACTAACCTGTGGATACCGGTGATATCAGCAGAAATAACCCAGCACTGACACTAACCTGTGGTCACCAGTGATATCAGCAGTAATAACCCGGCACTGACACTAACCTGTGGATACCAGTGATATCAGCGGTAATAACCAGCACTGACACTAACCTGTGGATACCAGTGATATCAGCGGTAATAACCCGGCACTGACACTAACCTGTGGTCACCAGTGATATCAGCAGTAATAACCCGGCACTGACACTAACCTGTGGATACCAGTGATATCAGCGGTAATAACCCAGCACTGACACTAACCTGTGGTCACCAGTGATATCAGCAGTAATAACCCGGCACTGACACTAACCTGTGGATACCAGTGATATCAGCAGTAATAACCCGGCACTGACACTAACCTGTGGTCACCAGTGATATCAGCAGTAATAACCCGGCACTGACACTAACCTGTGGATACCAGTGATATCAGCAGTAATAACCCAGCACTGACACTAACCTGTGGTCACCAGTGATATCAGCAGTAATAACCCGGCACTGACACTAACCTGTGGTCACCAGTGATATCAGCAGTAATAACCCGGCACTGACACTAACCTGTGGATACCAGTGATATCAGCAGTAATAACCCAGCACTGACACTAACCTGTGGTCACCAGTGATATCAGCAGTAATAACCCGGCACTGACACTAACCTGTGGATACCAGTGATATCAGCAGTAATAACCCGGCACTGACACTAACCTGTGGTCACCAGTGATATCAGCAGTAATAACCCGGCACTGACACTAACCTGTGGATACCAGTGATATCAGCGGTAATAACCCAGCACTGACACTAACCTGTGGTCACCAGTGATATCAGCAGTAATAACCCGGCACTGACACTAACCTGTGGATACCAGTGATATCAGCGGTAATAACCCAGCACTGACACTAACCTGTGGTCACCAGTGATATCATCGGTAATAACCCGGCAATGACACTAACCTGTGGTCACCAGTGATATCAGCAGTAATAACCCAGCACTGACACTAACCTGTGGTCACCAGTGATATCAGCGGTAATAACCCAGCACTGACACTAACCTGTGGATACCAGTGATATCAGCGGTAATAACCAGGCACTGACACTAACCTGTGGACACCGGTGATATCAGCGGTAATAACCCGGCACTGACACTAACCTGTGGTCACCAGTGATATCAGCAGTAATAACCCGGCACTGACACTAACCTGTGGATACCAGTGATATCAGCGGTAATAACCCAGCACTGACACTAACCTGTGGTCACCAGTGATATCAGCGGTAATAACCCGGCACTGACACTAACCTGTGGTCACCAGTGATATCAGCAGTAATAACCAGCACTGACACTAACCTGTGGTCACCAGTGATATCAGCAGTAATAACCCGGCACTGACACTAACCTGTGGTCACCGGTGATATCAGCAGTAATAACCCGGCACTGACACTAACCTGTGGATACCAGTGATATCAGCGGTAATAACCCAGCACTGACACTAACCTGTGGTCACCAGTGATATCAGCGGTAATAACCCGGCACTGACACTAACCTGTGGATACCAGTGATATCAGCAGTAATAACCCGGCACTGACACTAACCTGTGGTCACCGGTGATATCAGCGGTAATAACCCAGCACTGACACTAACCTGTGGATACCGGTGATATCAGCGGTAATAACCCGGCACTGACACTAACCTGTGGTCACCAGTGATATCAGCGTTAATAACCCGGCACTGACACTAACCTGTGGTCACCAGTGATATCAGCAGTAATAACCAGCACTGACACTAACCTGTGGTCACCAGTGATATCAGCAGTAATAACCCGGCACTGACACTAACCTGTGGTCACCGGTGATATCAGCAGTAATAACCCGGCACTGAGACTAACCTGTGGATACCAGTGATATCAGCGGTAATAACCCAGCACTGACACTAACCTGTGGTCACCAGTGATATCAGCGGTAATAACCCGGCACTGACACTAACCTGTGGTCACCAGTGATATCAGCAGTAATAACCAGCACTGACACTAACCTGTGGTCACCAGTGATATCAGCGGTAATAACCCAGCACTGACACTAACCTGTGGATACCGGTGATATCAGCAGTAATAACCCGGCACTGACACTAACCTGTGGATACCGGTGATATCAGCGGTAATAACCCGGCACTGACACTAACCTGTGGTCACCAGTGATATCAGCGGTAATAACCCGGCACTGACACTAACCTGTGGTCACCAGTGATATCAGCGGTAATAACCCGGCACTGACACTAACCTGTGGTCACCAGTGATATCAGCAGTAATAACCCGGCACTGACACTAACCTGTGGTCACCAGTGATATCAGCGGTAATAACCCGGCACTGACACTAACCTGTGGTCACCAGTGATATCAGCGGTAATAACCCAGCACTGACACTAACCTGTGGATACCGGTGATATCAGCGGTAATAACCCAGCACTGACACTAACCTGTGGTCACCAGTGATATCAGCGGTAATAACCCAGCACTGACACTAACCTGTGGACACCAGTGATATCAGCAGTAATAACCCGGCACTGACACTAACCTGTGGTCACCAGTGATATCAGCGGTAATAACCCGGCACTGACACTAACCTGTGGTCACCAGTGATATCAGCAGTAATAACCCGGCACTGACACTAACCTGTGGTCACCAGTGATATCAGCGGTAATAACCCGGCACTGACACTAACCTGTGGTCACCAGTGATATCAGCAGTAATAACCCAGCACTGACACTAACCTGTGGTCACCAGTGATATCAGCAGTAATAACCCGGCACTGACACTAACCTGTGGACACCGGTGATATCAGCAGTAATAACCCAGCACTGACACTAACCTGTGGACACCAGTGATATCAGCGGTAATAACCCAGCACTGACACTAACCTGTGGATACCAGTGATATCAGCAGTAATAACCCGGCACTGACACTAACCTGTGGACACCGGTGATATCAGCAGTAATAACCCAGCACTGACACTAACCTGTGGATACCAGTGATATCAGCAGTAATAACCCAGCACTGACACTAACCTGTGGATACCAGTGATATCAGCGGTAATAACCCGGCACTGACACTAACCTGTGGTCACCAGTGATATCAGCAGTAATAACCCGGCACTGACACTAACCTGTGGATACCGGTGATATCAGCGGTAATAACCCGGCACTAACACTAACCTGTGGATACCGGTGATATCAGCGGTAATAACCCAGCACTGACACTAACCTGTGGTCACCAGTGATATCAGCGGTAATAACCCAGCACTGACACTAACCTGTGGATACCGGTGATATCAGCGGTAATAACCCAGCACTGACACTAACCTGTGGTCACCAGTGATATCAGCGGTAATAACCCAGCACTGACACTAACCTGTGGATACCGGTGATATCAGCGGTAATAACCCAGCACTGACACTAACCTGTGGATACCAGTGATATCAGCGGTAATAACCCAGCACTGACACTAACCTGTGGATACCGGTGATATCAGCGGTAATAACCCAGCACTGACACTAACCTGTGGATACCGGTGATATCAGCGGTAATAACCCAGCACTGACACTAACCTGTGGTCACCAGTGATATCAGCGGTAATAACCCAGCACTGACACTAACCTGTGGATACCGGTGATATCAGCGGTAATAACCCAGCACTGACACTAACCTGTGGATACCAGTGATATCAGCAGTAATAACCCGGCACTGACACTAACCTGTGGACACCGGTGATATCAGCAGTAATAACCCAGCACTGACACTAACCTGTGGTCACCAGTGATCTCAGCAGTAATAACCCAGCACTGACACTAACCTGTGGATACCGGTGATATCAGCGGTAATAACCCAGCAGTGACACTAACCTGTGGATACCGGTGATATCAGCAGTAATAACCCGGCACTGACACTAACCTGTGGATACCAGTGATATCAGCGGTAATAACCCGGCACTGACACTAACCTGTGGTCACCGGTGATATCAGCGGTAATAACCCAGCACTGACACTAACCTGTGGACACCGGTGATATCAGCAGTAATAACCCAGCACTGACACTAACCTGTGGACACCGGTGATATCAGCAGTAATAACCCAGCACTGACACTAACCTGTGGACACCGGTGATATCAGCAGTAATAACCCAGCACTGACACTAACCTGTGGATACCGGTGATATCAGCGGTAATAACCCGGCACTGACACTAACCTGTGGATACCGGTGATATCAGCGGTAATAACCCGGCACTGACACTAACCTGTGGATACCGGTGATATCAGCAGTAATAACCCAGCACTGACACTAACCTGTGGATACCGGTGATATCAGCAGTAATAACCCAGCACTGACACTAACCTGTGGATACCGGTGATATCAGCAGTAATAACCCGGCACTGACACTAACCTGTGGATACCGGTGATATCAGCAGTAATAACCCGGCACTGACACTAACCTGTGGATACCGGTGATATCAGCAGTAATAACCCGGCACTGACACTAACCTGTGGTCACCAGTGATATCAGCGGTAATAACCCGGCACTGACACTAACCTGTGGATACCAGTGATATCAGCAGTAATAACCCAGCACTGACACTAACCTGTGGATACCGGTGATATCAGCAGTAATAACCCGGCACTGACACTAACCTGTGGATACCGGTGATATCAGCGGTAATAACCCAGCACTGACACTAACCTGTGGTCACCAGTGATATCAGCGGTAATAACCCGGCACTGACACTAACCTGTGGACACCAGTGATATCAGCGGTAATAACCCAGCACTGACACTAACCTGTGGTCACCAGTGATATCAGCGGTAATAACCAGCACTGACACTAACCTGTGGTCACCAGTGATATCAGCGGTAATAACCCGGCACTGACACTAACCTGTGGATACCGGTGATATCAGCGGTAATAACCCAGCACTGACACTAACCTGTGGTCACCAGTGATATCAGCGGTAATAACCCGGCACTGACACTAACCTGTGGACACCAGTGATATCAGCAGTAATAACCCAGCACTGACACTAACCTGTGGATACCAGTGATATCAGCAGTAATAACCCAGCACTGACAATAACCTGTGGACACCAGTGATATCAGCGGTAATAACCCAGCACTGACACTAACCTGTGGATACCGGTGATATCAGCGGTAATAACCCGGCACTGACACTAACCTGTGGTCACCAGTGATATCAGCAGTAATAATCCAGCACTGACACTAACCTGTGGTCACCAGTGATATCAGCAGTAATAACCCGGCACTGACACTAACCTGTGGATACCGGTGATATCAGCGGTAATAACCCGGCACTGACACTAACCTGTGGTCACCAGTGATATCAGCAGTAATAACCCGGCACTGACACTAACCTGTGGACACCGGTGATATCAGCAGTAATAACCCGGCACTGACACTAACCTGTGGTCACCGGTGATATCAGCAGTAATAACCCGGCACTGACACTAACCTGTGGTCACCGGTGATATCAGCAGTAATAACCCGGCACTGACACTAACCTGTGGTCACCGGTGATATCAGCAGTAATAACCCGGCACTGACACTAACCTGTGGTCACCAGTGATATCAGCAGTAATAACCCAGCACTGACACTAACCTGTGGACACCAGTGATATCAGCAGTAATAACCCAGCACTGACACTAACCTGTGGATACCAGTGATATCAGCGGTAATAACCCGGCACTGACACTAACCTGTGGATACCAGTGATATCAGCAGTAATAACCCGGCACTGACACTAACCTGTGGATACCAGTGATATCAGCAGTAATAACCCGGCACTGACACTAACCTGTGGACACCGGTGATATCAGCGGTAATAACCCAGCACTGACACTAACCTGTGGATACCAGTGATATCAGCAGTAATAACCCGGTGTGACGGGGTGTACAGCAGAGCAAGGAGAGACAACAGGCCGAGGAACGATCCAACAGGTTTATTCACAAGAACACTGGAACAGCACACGATAAGTCCACGTAAAACAGATTCGGGGGCCCTTCCCGACAATCCTCGGACCGGATTACAAAGCAATCGTCCTTACAGTAGTCCAAAGAGTTCCACACAATCCCACGGGCCGCCACACAGGCCTAGCTCCGTCCGTGTCCACAGCCACCCAGGCTGGAGCTCCTGCTCCCTTCAAGTTTCAGCTCAGCTCTCAAGTTACAAAAAGGGGAATGCATTGTCTGTGCTCCTTGACCAGCCCACCATGTTCAGGGGGTGGGGGTCACACATCCTATCATTAATGGTTTGGTCCATCACAGGGCTCCGATATGTCTGCTAGCCACAGTAGATGAAGGGATCCCCTGCTGTGCAGAACAATGACTATTCCTTCACTGGCCAATGCAATTACAGGTTAGATACACAACTCTGGAAAGAAGAGGACAGGCTATTTACATAATCACATTAGATGCCAAAACTGCAATTGTATGAGAGAGACACATTGAGATCAGTAGCTCCCCCAAGGAAATACATGAATTACAACTAATACAACCAGGGAAATATGCATATCATGACATAGTATCACAGCATATACAGTGAAAGGGTAAATTACATCTTCACACCCGGCACTGACACTAACCTGTGGTCACCAGTGATATCAGCAGTAATAACCCGGCACTGACACTAACCTGTGGATACCAGTGATATCAGCAGTAATAACCCGGCACTGACACTAACCTGTGGACACCAGTGATATCAGCAGTAATAACCCGGCACTGACACTAACCTGTGGACACCAGTGATATCAGCAGTAATAACCAGCACTGACACTAACCTGTGGATACCGGTGATATCAGCAGTAATAACCCGGCACTGACACTAACCTGTGGTCACCAGTGATATCAGCAGTAATAACCCGGCACTGACACTAACCTGTGGATACCAGTGATATCAGCGGTAATAACCCGGCACTGACACTAACCTGTGGTCACCAGTGATATCAGCGGTAATAACCCGGCACTGACACTAACCTGTGGTCACCAGTGATATCAGCGGTAATAACCCAGCACTGACACTAACCTGTGGTCACCAGTAATATCAGCAGTAATAACCCAGCACTGACACTAACCTGTGGTCACCAGTGATATCAGCAGTAATAACCCGGCACTGACACTAACCTGTGGATACCAGTGATATCAGCGGTAATAACCCGGCACTGACACTAACCTGTGGTCACCAGTGATATCAGCGGTAATAACCCGGCACTGACACTAACCTGTGGTCACCAGTGATATCAGCAGTAATAACCCGGCACTGACACTAACCTGTGGTCACCAGTGATATCAGCAGTAATAACCCGGCACTGACACTAACCTGTGGATACCAGTGATATCAGCAGTAATAACCCGGCACTGACACTAACCTGTGGTCACCAGTGATATCAGCAGTAATAACCCGGCACTGACACTAACCTGTGGACACCGGTGATATCAGCAGTAATAACCCAGCACTGACACTAACCTGTGGATACCAGTGATATCAGCAGTAATAACCCAGCACTGACACTAACCTGTGGATACCAGTGATATCAGCGGTAATAACCCGGCACTGACACTAACCTGTGGATACCGGTGATATCAGCGGTAATAACCCAGCACTGAAACTAACCTGTGGTCACCAGTGATATCAGCGGTAATAACCCAGCACTGACACTAACCTGTGGATACCGGTGATATCAGCAGTAATAACCCAGCACTGACACTAACCTGTGGACACCAGTGATATCAGCGGTAATAACCCGGCACTGACACTAACCTGTGGATACCGGTGATATCAGCAGTAATAACCCAGCACTGACACTAACCTGTGGATACCAGTGATATCAGCAGTAATAACCCGGCACTGACACTAACCTGTGGACACCGGTGATATCAGCAGTAATAACCCAGCACTGACACTAACCTGTGGTCACCAGTGATATCAGCGGTAATAACCCAGCAGTGACACTAACCTGTGGTCACCAGTGATATCAGCAGTAATAACCAGGCACTGACACTAACCTGTGGATACCGGTGATATCAGCAGTAATAACCCAGCACTGACACTAACCTGTGGATACCGGTGATATCAGCAGTAATAACCCAGCACTGACACTAACCTGTGGATACCGGTGATATCAGCAGTAATAACCCAGCACTGACACTAACCTGTGGATACCAGTGATATCAGCAGTAATAACCCAGCACTGACACTAACCTGTGGATACCAGTGATATCAGCGGTAATAACCCGGCACTGACACTAACCTGTGGATACCGGTGATATCAGCGGTAATAACCCAGCACTGACACTAACCTGTGGTCACCAGTGATATCAGCGGTAATAACCCGGCACTGACACTAACCTGTGGACACCAGTGATATCAGCGGTAATAACCCAGCACTGACACTAACCTGTGGATACCGGTGATATCAGCGGTAATAACCCAGCACTGACACTAACCTGTGGATACCGGTGATATCAGCAGTAATAACCCAGCACTGACACTAACCTGTGGACACCAGTGATATCAGCGGTAATAACCCAGCACTGACACTAACCTGTGGATACCGGTGATATCAGCAGTAATAACCCGGCACTGACACTAACCTGTGGTCACCAGTGATATCAGCAGTAATAATCCAGCACTGACACTAACCTGTGGATACCAGTGATATCAGCAGTAATAACCCGGCACTGACACTAACCTGTGGATACCGGTGATATCAGCGGTAATAACCCGGCACTGACACTAACCTGTGGTCACCAGTGATATCAGCAGTAATAACCCGGCACTGACACTAACCTGTGGACACCGGTGATATCAGCAGTAATAACCCAGCACTGACACTAACCTGTGGACACCGGTGATATCAGCAGTAATAACCCGGCACTGACACTAACCTGTGGTCACCAGTGATATCAGCAGTAATAACCCGGCACTGACACTAACCTGTGGTCACCGGTGATATCAGCAGTAATAACCCGGCACTGACACTAACCTGTGGTCACCAGTGATATCAGCGGTAATAACCCGGCACTGACACTAACCTGTGGATACCGGTGATATCAGCGGTAATAACCCGGCACTGACACTAACCTGTGGTCACCAGTGATATCAGCAGTAATAACCCAGCACTGACACTAACCTGTGGTCACCAGTGATATCAGCAGTAATAACCCAGCACTGACACTAACCTGTGGATACCAGTGATATCAGCGGTAATAACCCGGCACTGACACTAACCTGTGGACACCGGTGATATCAGCGGTAATAACCCAGCACTGACACTAACCTGTGGTCACCAGTGATATCAGCGGTAATAACCCAGCACTGACACTAACCTGTGGTCACCAGTGATATCAGCGGTAATAACCCGGCACTGACACTAACCTGTGGATACCAGTGATATCAGCAGTAATAACCCAGCACTGACACTAACCTGTGGTCACCAGTGATATCAGCAGTAATAACCCAGCACTGACACTAACCTGTGGATACCAGTGATATCAGCAGTAATAACCCGGCACTGACACTAACCTGTGGACACCAGTGATATCAGCAGTAATAACCCGGCACTGACACTAACCTGTGGACACCAGTGATATCAGCAGTAATAACCCGGCACTGACACTAACCTGTGGATACCAGTGATATCAGCGGTAATAACCCGGCACTGACACTAACCTGTGGTCACCAGTGATATCAGCGGTAATAACCCGGCACTGACACTAACCTGTGGTCACCAGTGATATCAGCAGTAATAACCCGGCACTGACACTAACCTGTGGTCACCAGTGATATCAGCAGTAATAACCCGGCACTGACACTAACCTGTGGTCACCAGTGATATCAGCAGTAATAACCCGGCACTGACACTAACCTGTGGTCACCAGTGATATCAGCAGTAATAACCCGGCACTGACACTAACCTGTGGTCACCAGTGATATCAGCAGTAATAACCCAGCACTGACACTAACCTGTGGATACCGGTGATATCAGCAGTAATAACCCGGCACTGACACTAACCTGTGGATACCGGTGATATCAGCAGTAATAACCCAGCACTGACACTAACCTGTGGATACCAGTGATATCAGCAGTAATAACCCAGCACTGACACTAACCTGTGGATACTGGTGATATCAGCAGTAATAACCCAGCACTGACACTAACCTGTGGATACCAGTGATATCAGCAGTAATAACCCAGCACTGACACTAACCTGTGGATACCAGTGATATCAGCGGTAATAACCCAGCACTGACACTAACCTGTGGATACCGGTGATATCAGCAGTAATAACCCGGCACTGACACTAACCTGTGGATACCGGTGATATCAGCAGTAATAACCAGGCACTGACACTAACTTGTGGATACCAGTGATATCAGCAGTAATAACCCGGCACTGACACTAACCTGTGGTCACCAGTGATATCAGCGGTAATAACCCGGCACTGACACTAACCTGTGGTCACCAGTGATATCAGCGGTAATAACCCGGCACTGACACTAACCTGTGGATACCAGTGATATCAGCAGTAATAACCCAGCACTGACACTAACCTGTGGTCACCGGTGATATCAGCGGTAATAACCCAGCACTGACACTAACCTGTGGTCACCAGTGATATCAGCAGTAATAACCCGGCACTGACACTAACCTGTGGATACCAGTGATATCAGCAGTAATAACCCAGCACTGACACTAACCTGTGGATACCGGTGATATCAGCAGTAATAACCCGGCACTGACACTAACCTGTGGATACCAGTGATATCAGCAGTAATTACCCAGCACTGACACTAACCTGTGGTCACCAGTGATATCAGCGGTAATAACCCGGCACTGACACTAACCTGTGGATACCGGTGATATCAGCAGTAATTACCCAGCACTGACACTAACCTGTGGATACCAGTGATATCAGCAGTAATTACCCAGCACTGACACTAACCTGTGGTCACCGGTGATATCAGCAGTAATAACCCGGCACTGACACTAACCTGTGGATACCAGTGATATCAGCAGTAATAACCCAGCACTGACACTAACCTGTGGATACCAGTGATATCAGCGGTAATAACCCGGCACTGACACTAACCTGTGGTCACCAGTGATATCAGCAGTAATAACCCAGCACTGACACTAACCTGTGGATACCAGTGATATCAGCAGTAATAACCCGGCACTGACACTAACCTGTGGTCACCAGTGATATCAGCAGTAATAACCCAGCACTGACACTAACCTGTGGATACCAGTGATATCAGCAGTAATAACCCAGCACTGACACTAACCTGTGGATACCGGTGATATCAGCAGTAATAACCCAGCACTGACACTAACCTGTGGATACCAGTGATATCAGCAGTAATAACCCAGCACTGACACTAACCTGTGGATACCAGTGATATCAGCGGTAATAACCCAGCACTGACACTAACCTGTGGATACCGGTGATATCAGCAGTAATAACCCGGCACTGACACTAACCTGTGGATACCGGTGATATCAGCAGTAATAACCCAGCACTGACACTAACTTGTGGATACCAGTGATATCAGCAGTAATAACCCGGCACTGACACTAACCTGTGGTCACCAGTGATATCAGCGGTAATAACCCGGCACTGACACTAACCTGTGGTCACCAGTGATATCAGCGGTAATAACCCGGCACTGACACTAACCTGTGGATACCAGTGATATCAGCAGTAATAACCCAGCACTGACACTAACCTGTGGTCACCGGTGATATCAGCGGTAATAACCCAGCACTGACACTAACCTGTGGTCACCAGTGATATCAGCAGTAATAACCCGGCACTGACACTAACCTGTGGATACCAGTGATATCAGCAGTAATAACCCGGCACTGACACTAACCTGTGGATACCGGTGATATCAGCAGTAATAACCCGGCACTGACACTAACCTGTGGATACCGGTGATATCAGCAGTAATTACCCAGCACTGACACTAACCTGTGGTCACCAGTGATATCAGCGGTAATAACCCGGCACTGACACTAACCTGTGGATACCGGTGATATCAGCAGTAATAACCCGGCACTGACACTAACCTGTGGATACCAGTGATATCAGCAGTAATTACCCAGCACTGACACTAACCTGTGGATACCGGTGATATCAGCAGTAATAACCCGGCACTGACACTAACCTGTGGATACCAGTGATATCAGCAGTAATTACCCAGCACTGACACTAACCTGTGGATACCGGTGATATCAGCAGTAATTACCCAGCACTGACACTAACCTGTGGATACCAGTGATATCAGCAGTAATTACCCAGCACTGACACTAACCTGTGGTCACCAGTGATATCAGCGGTAATAACCCGGCACTGACACTAACCTGTGGATACCAGTGATATCAGCAGTAATAACCCGGCACTGACACTAACCTGTGGTCACCAGTGATATCAGCGGTAATAACCCGGCACTGACACTAACCTGTGGATACCAGTGATATCAGCAGTAATAACCCAGCACTGACACTAACCTGTGGATACCGGTGATATCAGCGGTAATAACCCAGCACTGACACTAACCTGTGGTCACCAGTGATATCAGCAGTAATAACCCGGCACTGACACTAACCTGTGGATACCAGTGATATCAGCGGTAATAACCCGGCACTGACACTAACCTGTGGTCACCAGTGATATCAGCAGTAATAACCCGGCACTGACACTAACCTGTGGATACCAGTGATATTAGCAGTAATAACCCGGCACTGACACTAACCTGTGGATACCAGTGATATTAGCAGTAATAACCCGGCACTGACACTAACCTGTGGATACCAGTGATATCAGCAGTAATAACCCGGCACTGACACTAACCTGTGGTCACCAGTGATATCAGCAGTAATAACCCGGCACTGACACTAACCTGTGGATACCAGTGATATTAGCAGTAATAACCCAGCACTGACACTAACCTGTGGATACCAGTGATATCAGCAGTAATAACCCGGCACTGACACTAACCTGTGGATACCGGTGATATCAGCAGTAATAACCCGGCACTGACACTAACCTGTGGATACCGGTGATATCAGCGGTAATAACCCGGCACTGACACTAACCTGTGGATACCAGTGATATTAGCAGTAATAACCCGGCACTGACACTAACCTGTGGATACCAGTGATATTAGCAGTAATAACCCGGCACTGACACTAACCTGTGGATACCAGTGATATTAGCAGTAATAACCCGGCACTGACACTAACCTGTGGTCACCAGTGATATTAGCAGTAATAACCCAGCACTGACACTAACCTGTGGTCACCAGTGATATCAGCAGTAATAACCCGGCACTGACACTAACCTGTGGATACCAGTGATATTAGCAGTAATAACCCGGCACTGACACTAACCTGTGGATACCAGTGATATTAGCAGTAATAACCCGGCACTGACACTAACCTGTGGATACCAGTGATATTAGCAGTAATAACCCGGCACTGACACTAACCTGTGGTCACCAGTGATATTAGCAGTAATAACCCGGCACTGACACTAACCTGTGGTCACCAGTGATATCAGCAGTAATAACCCAGCACTGACACTAACCTGTGGATACCAGTGATATCAGCAGTAATAACCCGGCACTGACACTAACCTGTGGATACCGGTGATATCAGCGGTAATAACCCGGCACTGACACTAACCTGTGGTCACCAGTGATATCAGCAGTAATAACCCGGCACTGACACTAACCTGTGGACACCGGTGATATCAGCAGTAATAACCCGGCACTGACACTAACCTGTGGTCACCAGTGATATCAGCGGTAATAACCCAGCACTGACACTAACCTGTGGATACCAGTGATATCAGCGGTAATAACCCAGCACTGACACTAACCTGTGGATACCAGTGATATCAGCGGTAATAACCCAGCACTGACACTAACCTGTGTATACCGGTGATATCAGCAGTAATAACCCAGCACTGACACTAACCTGTGGATACCGGTGATATCAGCAGTAATAACCCAGCACTGACACTAACCTGTGGTCACCAGTGATATCAGCAGTAATAACCCAGCACTGACACTAACCTGTGGATACCAGTGATATCAGCAGTAATAACCCAGCACTGACACTAACCTGTGGATACCAGTGATATCAGCGGTAATAACCCGGCACTGACACTAACCTGTGGATACCGGTGATATCAGCAGTAATAACCCAGCACTGACACTAACCTGTGGTCACCAGTGATATCAGCAGTAATAACCCAGCACTGACACTAACCTGTGGACACCAGTGATATCAGCAGTAATAACCCAGCACTGACACTAACCTGTGGATACCAGTGATATCAGCGGTAATAACCCGGCACTGACACTAACCTGTGGACACCGGTGATATCAGCAGTAATAACCCGGCACTGACACTAACCTGTGGTCACCAGTGATATCAGCGGTAATAACCCAGCACTGACACTAACCTGTGGTCACCAGTGATATCAGCGGTAATAACCCGGCACTGACACTAACCTGTGGATACCAGTGATATCAGCAGTAATAACCCAGCACTGACACTAACCTGTGGTCACCAGTGATATCAGCGGTAATAACCCAGCACTGACACTAACCTGTGGTCACCAGTGATATCAGCGGTAATAACCCGGCACTGACACTAACCTGTGGTCACCAGTGATATCAGCGGTAATAACCCGGCACTGACACTAACCTGTGGATACCGGTGATATCAGCGGTAATAACCCAGCACTGACACTAACCTGTGGTCACCAGTGATATCAGCGGTAATAACCCAGCACTGACACTAACCTGTGGTCACCAGTGATATCAGCGGTAATAACCCGGCACTGACACTAACCTGTGGATACCAGTGATATCAGCAGTAATAACCCAGCACTGACACTAACCTGTGGTCACCAGTGATATCAGCAGTAATAACCCGGCACTGACACTAACCTGTGGATACCGGTGATATCAGCGGTAATAACCCAGCACTGACACTAACCTGTGGATACCAGTGATATCATGACTGATGGACTAGTGAATTGCGCTCCTGGTAATCTAATAAATAAGACACCACACACTGCGTGACATGGATTAAAATTTTGGCCACAGCAGCCCTTTATTTTAATAAGAAAAAACATCAATAAGAAAAAACAAGATTATCGGCCCAGAGATGTGGTTGTTATAAATCCCAGCCCCATATCCCCCTCCGCCGTGTACACCTAGCTCAAGGGGGAATCTGGGTATACCCCTTGATCATTTTCCTTGTGTCCGCTGAGCTCCTCCCCAGGGACCCATCTATTCCACTGTCCACTGAGCTCCTCCCCAGGGACCCATATTCCACTGTCCGCTGAGCTCTGGCCCAGGGACCCCATTAAAAACATAATTCTCCAACCAACAAAGAGGGGGTTTAAACAACCACATCCCGCCGCCGCCAAATGCTGCTGTAACATACAATATTAAAATGTTAATACAATATTAATATGTTGATATGACATTGTCAATTTGGATACATTACTGATAACAATTGATACAATACGATACAATACTAATAATGTTGATAAAATACCGATGATGTTGAATACCAATAACATTGTTAGAATATTGACAGTGTTGCAAAGTCCTGATATTGATACATTTCCCTTTTTTATAGGGAGGGTGGGTGGGACAACTGCTTGTTCAGTCTTTAAGTCCAGGACAAAGGAATGACACCTTAACATGGGACCTATTTCTTATATGGCCCCTGCCCCCATCTCTCCTCCTGCTCGCCCACCACCACATTCCTTAGGTAAAAACCCCCATCCCTTACTCCTTAACCCTTTCCTGGATCTATCACTGCCTCAGTCATGTACGTTACGGCTATCTGCCTTCACTCTGCTTGACTGATGGACTAGTGAATTGCGCTCCTGGTAATCTAATAAATAAGACACCACACACTGCGTGACATGGATTAAAATTTTGGCCACAGCAGCCCTTTATTTTAATAAGAAAAAACATCAATAAGAAAAAACAAGATTATCGGCCCAGAGATGTGGTTGTTATAAATCCCAGCCCCATATCCCCCTCCGCCGTGTACACCTAGCTCAAGGGGGAATCTGGGTATACCCCTTGATCATTTTCCTTGTGTCCGCTGAGCTCCTCCCCAGGGACCCATCTATTCCACTGTCCACTGAGCTCCTCCCCAGGGACCCATATTCCACTGTCCGCTGAGCTCTGGCCCAGGGACCCCATTAAAAACATAATTCTCCAACCAACAAAGAGGGGGTTTAAACAACCACATCCCGCCAAGACTCGCTCTTGTGACACCTTACAAGAGTGAGTTCCTCCACAACTTAATGGCTCGTTCTACTCCTTCTTGTATTCCCAACATCCATATATCAATGCCAATGTCATTAAGATGTACCTTATCATCTCTCCAAAAATGTTCCTTTGTATTTTCCAGCATCTGGTGACGTATGGCCACCCCTCCGTTTTCCAACACAAATTTTGTTATTTTTTTATTAACCTTTATCCTTGTATTATTGATGCGAGCCACTGATCGCGCTGTTCTCCACATTTGTCTAGCTACTATATCCGACCAGACCACCACTGTTTCTGGGTAAGACCTCCATAAATTCAACATATCAAGCTTTATGTTCCTAACTAAATGTCTTGATGTTCTTATTGCTAAATCATTACCACCTAAATGGATAAGTAAGACGTCCGGGGGGCGGTAGAACTCCACATGATACTGGATTTCTTTTAACAGCTGATGCCACTGCATTCCCCTCTTTCCTATCCATGTCACCCGTGCCAAGGAACTGGGCAACCCCAACTGTTTGCCATTAGGCCTGACTGCTGCACGTAAGGCCCCCCAAAAAACAAATGAATGTCCCATGATCCAAACCAGGCATTGTTGTTCAGCTAAAACAAAAAACAAAAACACAATTATCACACAATTATCTAAATGAAGACACAACTACTATAGGATTACCACAATGTACACATATATATACATGTACGCCATTTATAATAAATGTAATCGAATGTAACTCTTAAATCTGCTCGATTCCCATCTCCCGATTTTTTTAACTATGTCAGGCCCTAAGCCCCATCTAGCAGCTTCTGTGGCTGCTCCTATCCTAAATGAGTGTGAAGTGAATGCATTTGGAGACTCTCCCAATATTGTCAGGCATTTTTTAAGAACTGCTGTGAATTGAAATTGTGACAATGACTTACAATCCTCATGAATTAGTAATGAACCTTGGATATTTGGCCTTCTTGAGACATAGTTTCTAAAACAGATGACCGGGCAGGCCCTGGACCCGCTTAAAGGAAACAATGTGATCCATTTTCCTCTACCCTGTTGATCAGTTTTTGACTTTGCCAGAAAACATTCTAATCTGTCTGTGTACTGATGCACGTCCTCGGCTTGTAGACCCCCTCTGTCTGTGTACTGATGCACGTCCTCGGCTTGTAGACCCCCACTTCTGGTGGAGCTACTCGCCACCAACTCGCTGATTCTAAAAGCGCCAAAAAAGGCCAGTGTGAATGCACAACTAAAGAGTAACACTTCAAAGGGACTGCTCCAGACTCGGCCTAGTACACTCAGCATCTGCTGCAATAACTGGAAAGAAATCGGACGCCGTTTATCTCTGGTCTTCTTACAACTTTTCCTGTAACCCTTTAGGGCCTGCTTAACTAAAAAATGCTTTGTGTAATCAATGAAGTCGTGCAACTTAAACCAAAAAGCTAATCCAGACATTTTACTATCAATACTGGACAATGAAGTACCGTCCACAAAGGCCCTGCTAATGTAAAATAACAACAAGGAAACATTGTCATGTAACCTGGCATCATGTGCCACTAGAGCACACAAGTCTTCCCATTCCCTCCATGCTGACTGGTACCTCTGCCATGTGCTTACACCCACAGACCGTTCTATCAGAGCGTATGCGGTGTCACTGGCAGTGACCACAGAAAATCCGGACACTTCTTGCCTTGTACCTCTGCCATCGGGGCTAACGAACGGAATCTGTCCCACTGAAAACGAGACAGAGCATCAGCCACAGAATTGCAAACACCGGGAACATGCACAGCTGTAATCTGACAATGTGACTTTAAACAGCGCAGCACTAGATGACGCAGCAACGTAACAACAGGCAGGGAAGAAGCTGATTGTTTGTTGATGACTTCTACAACTCCCAAGTTATCACAATGAAATCTCACTTTTCGGTTTTGGAAAATATTGTACCAAATTTCACAAGCAACCACTATGGGGAACAATTCAAGGAGTACTAAGTTTCGTGTTAACCCATTGTTTCTCCAACTCTCTGCCAACCTATCTGCACACCACTGTCCCGAACAATATGCACCAAAACCAGTTGACCCCGCTGCATCAGTGTGGATGTCTAGATCAAAATTTGAAACCGGTGGTCTGATCCACCATGACCTCCCATTAAACTCTATTAAGAACTGTTCCCATACCGCCAGATCGTCCTTTAATGTTCTAGCCAGCCGCACAAAGTGATGTGGAAAGGTTATGCCTGAGGTAGCTGCAGCTAGGCGCCTACAAAAAACTCTACCCATTGGAATAATGCGACACGCAAAGTTCATTTTCCCTAACAGCGATTGTAGATCCTTTAATCTGATCTTACGGTGAGATCTAGCTTCTCTGACTGCCTCCAGCAGATCACTGACCTTGTCATCCGGTAATCTGCACTCCATTGCTTCCCTGTCAATCAAAATTCCTAAAAACTTGATAAGTGTAGACGGGCCTTCTGTTTTATCTGATGCTAACGGTACTCCAAAACACTTAAAAACCGACTGAATCGCTGCCAATAATGAAGCACAAACAAATGACTTTGGTGGACCAATACATAGGAAATCATCTAGATAATGCAGGACAGAACGCACGCCGGCTTCCTTCTTTACTACCCACTCCAAAAATGTGCTAAATGATTCAAACAAGGAGCATGAGATGGAGCAGCCCATCGGTAATCACAAGTCTACATAAAACCTGCCACTGACAACCCAAGAGATGGAAGCTTTCTGGATGGACTGGTAAGAGTCTAAAGGCAGCTTCAATGTCTGTTTTTGCCATTAAAGCTCCTCTGCCGTACTTCTGTACCCATGCAATCGCTGTATGAAATGAAGTATACGAGACTGTGCAAAGTTCCTGATCGATTCCATCATTAACTGAGCTTCCATGAGGGAAGGACAGATGATGGATCAGCCTAAACTTATTGGGTTCCTTCTTTGGGACCACCCCCAATGGAGAGACCCTTAAGTTTTCTATTGGCATTTTGGGGAATGGGCCTGCCATGCGGCCCAGGTCAATTTCTTTGTTTAGTTTTGTGGAGACAATGTGAGAATATGTATAAGCTGAAGCAAGGTTACGAGAACAGGTTAATGGGCCTGAAGTAGATGGGATCTTAAAACCTTCTGAGAAGCCCTCCCCCAGCAATTGTGCTGCTTTTCTATCTGGGTACCTGCTTAGATAGCCCACCATCTCCCCGAGTCTAATTGGGGTTTCCCCCTTTTTGGTTAATCTCTGCTGTTGGGGTTTTATTTCGTGTAAAGCATTTTGATAGGCTATGGTTTCCACTACAGAAGGTGCATTCATGTTTGTACCTGCATGTGTTTCCGAATCTGCACTGGCTATCATTGAACTGCCAGCAGCAACCTTTTCTGTTTGCTGCCGACAATCCGATTGCTGATGATCTGCCGACATAGCCCTGAAAGGGCTGATTAACCCCACGTGGCGCTGTCATGAGACGCATCCATAAACTAATATCTTTGTGATCCCAACGAATCCCTTGGCGACCAGCCTTTCGTTGGCGAAACTGCTCATCATAGCGCAGCCATGCTAAACCTCCATACGCACGGTGCGCCTCCCCGATAGAATTCATGTAACAAAATAAGGCAGAGCAATGTTCAGGAGTTTTTTGGCCTATTACACTTGCTAATATGGCAAAGGCATGGAACCAATTGCTAAATGTTTGGGGGATGAGACAATACCGTCTTTCTTGTTCCTCTCTTTTCCTCTCATCAAACCTTACTCTATCCAAGTTATATTTTTCTAAGGGCAATAATGAAAATATTTCCACATATTCGTCGGCCCAAATCTTCTCCCTAACCTCCTGTTTCAAATGAATTCCTAGAGGACCCTCAAAACATACATATAATTCTCCTTTTGCTGCATCAGATAATGGAACCCCTTGTGAAATTACTGCGTCCTCCTGTGTGTCTGGATCAGCACACGACTGACTTACCACCTCCGGTGTCCGGCGACCATTTCCACACCATGCAGCAATAGGAGAAGAAGTTATGGGTAAGCTAGACTGACTCAAAGCCTCCTTAACCCCGGACACTAATTGCTGTACTACTGAATTAAGATCCCATCCTACATTGCCGGGACCTGTACCCCCAACTGCGCCCACTGGACTCATTACAGGTGTTGTTACACTAGATATAGGACAAGAAAAAGTGTTCTCACCAATACCTGGCTGCGTCCTAGGTTGACCAGCCGTCCGTGACGTATTAGTTATAGTCTCTACAGCCCCTCCATTATTGAAGTGCTGCGTGCTGCTGCCCTCTAGTGGGGAGTCGTTATCTGTGTCATAGTCATTGTCTGGAATCTCTTCTGAGTCTTGTAGCTGTAGATTTCTTGCCGGACTCATATCCTGAGCCGGCCGAAGAAGTCTTTGTCTGGTTAAAGTACTTTTGCGCAGTTGTCTTTTTGGATTCCTGCCACTCCTCGTGTAATGAGAACCCGGATCCGGAAATGTTGTGTGTCCTAAGCCCATCCCCCCGTGTTGGTTTATTTCCTGGGGTAAGGCCGTATGATGTCCTCTAGAATGATACAAAGTTTGTTGAGGAAGTTCTAAGGATCCATCGTGGGCTGTGGTCACGTCAGTTGTAGCTTGTGTGGCTGCTTCTCTGGCTGGCACCTCAGTAGAGCTGGACTTTCTCCTTGCACTTCTTGGTGTCTCTCTGGTTAGATGGTCGGGCTCTTTTCTCTGTCCTTTGTTATTCTTGTACTGTAATTTCCTTCCTGGTTTGTAAGCAGGATCAGAGGCCGTGCTGCGCTTTGCTCTTTTCCTAGAGGTAACGGAAGGACTTATGATCCTATTGTGAGTCCTATTGGCCATTTCAGAAGTTAGTCTCTCAGGAGGTCTTGATCTTCTTAGAGTTTGATGTTCAGAAAGTTCAGAAGGGACAGATGCTGTATCCCGGGCATTCTTCAGCAATTCGTCTAGCTGGGCCTGAATCCATTCGGGCCTACATGTCAAAGCCGCGGCCTGAACGCTCTTCAGCAAGGCATCCATACTGCTTGTTCAGTCTTTAAGTCCAGGACAAAGGAATGACACCTTAACATGGGACCTATTTCTTATATGGCCCCTGCCCCCATCTCTCCTCCTGCTCGCCCACCACCACATTCCTTAGGTAAAAACCCCCATCCCTTACTCCTTAACCCTTTCCTGGATCTATCACTGCCTCAGTCATGTACGTTACGGCTATCTGCCTTCACTCTGCTGCAGTAATAACCCGGCACTGACACTAACCTGTGGTCACCAGTGATATCAGCGGTAATAACCCAGCACTGACACTAACCTGTGGTCACCAGTGATATCAGCAGTAATAACCCGGCACTGACACTAACCTGTGGACACCAGTGATATCAGCAGTAATAACCCGGCACTGACACTAACCTGTGGTCACCAGTGATATCAGCAGTAATAACCCAGCACTGACACTAACCTGTGGTCACCAGTGATATCAGCAGTAATAACCCAGCACTGACACTAACCTGTGGTCACCAGTGATATCAGCAGTAATAACCCGGCACTGACACTAACCTGTGGATACCAGTGATATCAGCGGTAATAACCCGGCACTGACACTAACCTGTGGTCACCAGTGATGTCAGCAGTAATAACCCGGCACTGACACTAACCTGTGGTCACCAGTGATATCAGCAGTAATAACCCGGCACTGACACTAACCTGTGGTCACCAGTGATATCAGCAGTAATAACCCGGCACTGACACTAACCTGTGGTCACCAGTGATATCAGCAGTAATAACCCGGCACTGACACTAACCTGTGGTCACCAGTGATATCAGCAGTAATAACCCAGCACTGACACTAACCTGTGGATACCGGTGATATCAGCAGTAATAACCCAGCACTGACACTAACCTGTGGATACCGGTGATATCAGCAGTAATAACCCAGCACTGACACTAACCTGTGGATACCGGTGATATCAGCGGTAATAACCCGGCACTGACACTAACCTGTGGATACCAGTGATATCAGCAGTAATAACCCGGCACTGACACTAACCTGTGGTCACCGGTGATATCAGCAGTAATAACCCGGCACTGACACTAACCTGTGGATACCAGTGATATCAGCAGTAATAACCCAGCACTGACACTAACCTGTGGATACCAGTGATATCAGCGGTAATAACCCGGCACTGACACTAACCTGTGGTCACCAGTGATATCAGCAGTAATAACCCGGCACTGACACTAACCTGTGGATACCAGTGATATCAGCAGTAATAACCCAGCACTGACACTAACCTGTGGATACCAGTGATATCAGCGGTAATAACCCAGCACTGACACTAACCTGTGGATACCGGTGATATCAGCAGTAATAACCCGGCACTGACACTAACCTGTGGATACCGGTGATATCAGCAGTAATAACCCAGCACTGACACTAACTTGTGGATACCAGTGATATCAGCAGTAATAACCCGGCACTGACACTAACCTGTGGTCACCAGTGATATCAGCGGTAATAACCCGGCACTGACACTAACCTGTGGTCACCAGTGATATCAGCGATAATAACCCGGCACTGACACTAACCTGTGGATACCAGTGATATCAGCAGTAATAACCCAGCACTGACACTAACCTGTGGATACCGGTGATATCAGCAGTAATAACCCAGCACTGACACTAACCTGTGGTCACCAGTGATATCAGCAGTAATAACCCAGCACTGACACTAACCTGTGGTCACCGGTGATATCAGCAGTAATAACCCGGCACTGACACTAACCTGTGGATACCGGTGATATCAGCAGTAATAACCCGGCACTGACACTAACCTGTGGATACCAGTGATATCAGCAGTAATAACCCAGCACTGACACTAACCTGTGGATACCAGTGATATCAGCAGTAATAACCCAGCACTGACACTAACCTGTGGATACCGGTGATATCAGCAGTAATAACCAGCACTAACACTAACCTGTGGTCACCAGTGATATCAGCGGTAATAACCCGGCACTGACACTAACCTGTGGTCACCAGTGATATCAGCGGTAATAACCCGGCACTGACACTAACCTGTGGTCACCGGTGATATCAGCAGTAATAACCCAGCACTGACACTAACCTGTGGATACCAGTGATATCAGCAGTAATAACCAGCACTGACACTAACCTGTGGATACCGGTGATATCAGCAGTAATAACCCAGCACTGACACTAACCTGTGTATACCAGTGATATCAGCAGTAATAACCCGGCACTGACACTAACCTGTGGATACCAGTGATATCAGCAGTAATAACCCAGCACTGACACTAACCTGTGGATACCGGTGATATCAGCAGTAATAACCCAGCACTGACACTAACCTGTGGATACCAGTGATATCAGCAGTAATAACCAGCACTGACACTAACCTGTGGATACCGGTGATATCAGCAGTAATAACCCAGCACTGACACTAACCTGTGGATACCAGTGATATCAGCAGTAATAACCCAGCACTGACACTAACCTGTGGATACCAGTGATATCAGCAGTAATAACCAGCACTGACACTAACCTGTGGATACCGGTGATATCAGCAGTAATAACCCAGCACTGACACTAACCTGTGGATACCAGTGATATCAGCAGTAATAACCCGGCACTGACACTAACCTGTGGTCACCAGTGATATCAGCAGTAATAACCCGGCACTGACACTAACCTGTGGATACCAGTGATATCAGCAGTAATAACCCGGCACTGACACTAACCTGTGGATACCGGTGATATCAGCGGTAATAACCCGGCACTGACACTAACCTGTGGATACCAGTGATATCAGCAGTAATAACCCAGCACTGACACTAACCTGTGGATACCGGTGATATCAGCGGTAATAACCCAGCACTGACACTAACCTGTGGATACCAGTGATATCAGCGGTAATAACCCAGCACTGACACTAACCTGTGGTCACCAGTGATATCAGCAGTAATAACCCAGCACTGACACTAACTTGTGGATACCAGTGATATCAGCGGTAATAACCCGGCACTGACACTAACCTGTGGATACCGGTGATATCAGCGGTAATAACCCGGCACTGACACTAACCTGTGGATACCGGTGATATCAGCAGTAATAACCCAGCACTGACACTAACCTGTGGTCACCGGTGATATCAGCAGTAATAACCCAGCACTGACACTAACCTGTGGATACCGGTGATATCAGCAGTAATAACCCGGCACTGACACTAACCTGTGGATACCAGTGATATCAGCAGTAATAACCCAGCACTGACACTAACCTGTGGATACCAGTGATATCAGCAGTAATAACCCAGCACTGACACTAACCTGTGGATACCGGTGATATCAGCGGTAATAACCCGGCACTGACACTAACCTGTGGTCACCAGTGATATCAGCAGTAATAACCCGGCACTGACACTAACCTGTGGATACCAGTGATATCAGCAGTAATAACCCGGCACTGACACTAACCTGTGGATACCAGTGATATTAGCAGTAATAATCCGGCACTGACACTAACCTGTGGTCACCAGTGATATTAGCAGTAATAACCCAGCACTGACACTAACCTGTGGTCACCAGTGATATCAGCAGTAATAACCCGGCACTGACACTAACCTGTGGATACCGGTGATATCAGCAGTAATAACCCAGCACTGACACTAACTTGTGGATACCAGTGATATCAGCAGTAATAACCCGGCACTGACACTAACCTGTGGTCACCAGTGATATCAGCGGTAATAACCCGGCACTGACACTAACCTGTGGTCACCAGTGATATCAGCGGTAATAACCCGGCACTGACACTAACCTGTGGATACCAGTGATATCAGCAGTAATAACCCAGCACTGACACTAACCTGTGGTCACCGGTGATATCAGCAGTAATAACCCAGCACTGACACTAACCTGTGGATACCGGTGATATCAGCAGTAATAACCCGGCACTGACACTAACCTGTGGATACCAGTGATATCAGCAGTAATAACCCAGCACTGACACTAACCTGTGGATACCAGTGATATCAGCAGTAATAACCCAGCACTGACACTAACCTGTGGATACCGGTGATATCAGCAGTAATAACCAGCACTGACACTAACCTGTGGTCACCAGTGATATCAGCGGTAATAACCCGGTACTGACACTAACCTGTGGTCACCAGTGATATCAGCGGTAATAACCCGGCACTGACACTAACCTGTGGTCACCGGTGATATCAGCGGTAATAACCCAGCACTGACACTAACCTGTGGATACCAGTGATATCAGCAGTAATAACCAGCACTGACACTAACCTGTGGATACCGGTGATATCAGCAGTAATAACCCAGCACTGACACTAACCTGTGGATACCAGTGATATCAGCAGTAATAACCCGGCACTGACACTAACCTGTGGATACCAGTGATATCAGCAGTAATAACCCAGCACTGACACTAACCTGTGGATACCGGTGATATCAGCAGTAATAACCCAGCACTGACACTAACCTGTGGATACCAGTGATATCAGCAGTAATAACCAGCACTGACACTAACCTGTGGATACCGGTGATATCAGCAGTAATAACCCAGCACTGACACTAACCTGTGGATACCAGTGATATCAGCAGTAATAACCCAGCACTGACACTAACCTGTGGATACCAGTGATATCAGCAGTAATAACCAGCACTGACACTAACCTGTGGATACCGGTGATATCAGCAGTAATAACCCAGCACTGACACTAACCTGTGGATACCAGTGATATCAGCAGTAATAACCCGGCACTGACACTAACCTGTGGTCACCAGTGATATCAGCAGTAATAACCCGGCACTGACACTAACCTGTGGATACCAGTGATATCAGCAGTAATAACCCGGCACTGACACTAACCTGTGGAAACCGGTGATATCAGCGGTAATAACCCGGCACTGACACTAACCTGTGGATACCAGTGATATCAGCAGTAATAACCCAGCACTGACACTAACCTGTGGATACCGGTGATATCAGCGGTAATAACCCAGCACTGACACTAACCTGTGGATACCAGTGATATCAGCGGTAATAACCCAGCACTGACACTAACCTGTGGTCACCAGTGATATCAGCAGTAATAACCCAGCACTGACACTAACTTGTGGATACCAGTGATATCAGCGGTAATAACCCGGCACTGACACTAACCTGTGGATACCGGTGATATCAGCGGTAATAACCCGGCACTGACACTAACCTGTGGATACCGGTGATATCAGCAGTAATAACCCAGCACTGACACTAACCTGTGGTCACCGGTGATATCAGCAGTAATAACCCAGCACTGACACTAACCTGTGGATACCGGTGATATCAGCAGTAATAACCCGGCACTGACACTAACCTGTGGATACCAGTGATATCAGCAGTAATAACCCAGCACTGACACTAACCTGTGGATACCAGTGATATCAGCAGTAATAACCCAGCACTGACACTAACCTGTGGATACCGGTGATATCAGCGGTAATAACCCGGCACTGACACTAACCTGTGGTCACCAGTGATATCAGCAGTAATAACCCGGCACTGACACTAACCTGTGGATACCAGTGATATCAGCAGTAATAACCCGGCACTGACACTAACCTGTGGATACCAGTGATATTAGCAGTAATAACCCGGCACTGACACTAACCTGTGGTCACCAGTGATATTAGCAGTAATAACCCAGCACTGACACTAACCTGTGGTCACCAGTGATATCAGCAGTAATAACCCGGCACTGACACTAACCTGTGGATACCAGTGATATCAGCGGTAATAACCCGGCACTGACACTAACCTGTGGTCACCAGTGATATCAGCAGTAATAACCCAGCACTGACACTAACCTGTGGTCACCAGTGATATCAGCGGTAATAACCCAGCACTGACACTAACCTGTGGATACCGGTGATATCAGCAGTAATAACCCAGCACTGACACTAACCTGTGGTCACCGGTGATATCAGCAGTAATAACCCGGCACTGACACTAACCTGTGGTCACCAGTGATATCAGCAGTAATAACCCGGCACTGACACTAACCTGTGGATACCAGTGATATCAGCAGTAATAACCCGACACTGACACTAACCTGTGGATACCAGTGATATTAGCAGTAATAACCCGGCACTGACACTAACCTGTGGATACCAGTGATATCAGCAGTAATAACCCGGCACTGACACTAACCTGTGGTCACCAGTGATATCAGCAGTAATAACCCGGCACTGACACTAACCTGTGGATACCAGTGATATCAGCAGTAATAACCCGGCACTGACACTAACCTGTGGTCACCAGTGATATCAGCAGTAATAACCCAGCACTGACACTAACCTGTGGATACCGGTGATATCAGCAGTAATAACCCGGCACTGACACTAACCTGTGGATACCAGTGATATTAGCAGTAATAACCCGGCACTGACACTAACCTGTGGATACCAGTGATATCAGCGGTAATAACCCAGCACTGACACTAACCTGTGGATACCGGTGATATCAGCGGTAATAACCCAGCACTGACACTAACCTGTGGATACCAGTGATATCAGCGGTAATAACCCGGCACTGACACTAACCTGTGGACACCAGTGATATCAGCGGTAATAACCCGGCACTGACACTAACCTGTGGATACCGGTGATATCAGCGGTAATAACCCAGCACTGACACTAACCTGTGGTCACCAGTGATATCAGCAGTAATAACCCGGCACTGACACTAACCTGTGGATACCAGTGATATCAGCAGTAATAACCCGGCACTGACACTAACCTGTGGTCACCAGTGATATCAGCAGTAATAACCCGGCACTGACACTAACCTGTGGATACCGGTGATATCAGCGGTAATAACCCGACACTGACACTAACCTGTGGTCACCAGTGATATCAGCAGTAATAACCCGGCACTGACACTAACCTGTGGATACCGGTGATATCAGCGGTAATAACCCAGCACTGACACTAACCTGTGGATACCGGTGATATCAGCAGTAATAACCCGGCACTGACACTAACCTGTGGATACCAGTGATATCAGCGGTAATAACCCGGCACTGACACTAACCTGTGGATACCGGTTATATCAGCGGTAATAACCCAGCACTGACACTAACCTGTGGATACCGGTGATATCAGCAGTAATAACCCGGCACTGACACTAACCTGTGGTCACCAGTGATATCAGCGGTAATAACCCGGCACTGACACTAACCTGTGGTCACCAGTGATATCAGCAGTAATAACCCAGCACTGACACTAACCTGTGGATACCAGTGATATCAGCAGTAATAACCCAGCACTGACACTAACCTGTGGATACCAGTGATATCAGCAGTAATAACCCAGCACTGACACTAACCTGTGGTCACCAGTGATATCAGCGGTAATAACCCAGCACTGACACTAACCTGTGGATACCAGTGATATCAGCAGTAATAACCCAGCACTGACACTAACCTGTGGTCACCAGTGATATCAGCGGTAATAACCCAGCACTGACACTAACCTGTGGATACCAGTGATATCAGCAGTAATAACCCAGCACTGACACTAACCTGTGGATACCAGTGATATCAGCAGTAATAACCCAGCACTGACACTAACCTGTGGATACCGGTGATATCAGCAGTAATAACCCGGCACTGACACTAACCTGTGGTCACCAGTGATATCAGCGGTAATAACCCGGCACTGACACTAACCTGTGGTCACCAGTGATATCAGCAGTAATAACCCGGCACTGACACTAACCTGTGGACACCAGTGATATCAGCAGTAATAACCCAGCACTGACTCTAACCTGTGGACACCAGTGATATCAGCAGTAATAACCCGGCACTGACACTAACCTGTGGATACCGGTGATATCAGCAGTAATAACCCGGCACTGACACTAACCTGTGGTCACCAGTGATATCAGCAGTAATAACCCAGCACTGACACTAACCTGTGGTCACCAGTGATATCAGCGGTAATAACCCAGCACTGACACTAACCTGTGGTCACCAGTGATATCAGCGGTAATAACCCAGCACTGACACTAACCTGTGGTCACCAGTGATATCAGCAGTAATAACCCGGCACTGACACTAACCTGTGGTCACCAGTGATATCAGCAGTAATAACCCAGCACTGACACTAACCTGTGGTCACCAGTGATATCAGCGGTAATAACCCGGCACTGACACTAACCTGTGGTCACCAGTGATATCAGCGGTAATAACCCGGCACTGACACTAACCTGTGGTCACCAGTGATATCAGCAGTAATAACCCAGCACTGACACTAACCTGTGGTCACCAGTGATATCAGCGGTAATAACCCGGCACTGACACTAACCTGTGGTCACCAGTGATATCAGCAGTAATAACCCAGCACTGACACTAACCTGTGGTCACCAGTGATATCAGCGGTAATAACCCGGCACTGACACTAACCTGTGGTCACCAGTGATATCAGCAGTAATAACCCGGCACTGACACTAACCTGTGGTCACCAGTGATATCAGCGGTAATAACCCGGCACTGACACTAACCTGTGGTCACCAGTGATATCAGCGGTAATAACCCAGCACTGACACTAACCTGTGGACACCGGTGATATCAGCGGTAATAACCCGGCACTGACACTAACCTGTGGTCACCGGTGATATCAGCGGTAATAACCCGGCACTGACACTAACCTGTGGATACCGGTGATATCAGCAGTAATAACCAGCACTGACACTAACCTGTGGTCACCGGTGATATCAGCAGTAATAACCCGGCACTGACACTAACCTGTGGATACCGGTGATATCAGCAGTAATAACCAGCACTGACACTAACCTGTGGTCACCGGTGATATCAGCGGTAATAACCCGGCACTGACACTAACCTGTGGTCACCAGTGATATCAGCAGTAATAACCCGGCACTGACACTAACCTGTGGATACCAGTGATATCAGCGGTAATAACCCAGCACTGACACTAACCTGTGGTCATCAGTGATATCAGCAGTAATAACCCAGCACTGACACTAACCTGTGGTCACCAGTGATATCAGCAGTAATAACCCAGCACTGACACTAACCTGTGGATACCAGTGATATCAGCAGTAATAACCCAGCACTGACACTAACCTGTGGATACCAGTGATATCAGCAGTAATAACCCAGCACTGACACTAACCTGTGGTCACCGGTGATATCAGCGGTAATAACCCGGCACTGACACTAACCTGTGGATACCGGTGATATCAGCAGTAATAACCCAGCACTGACACTAACCTGTGGTCATCAGTGATATCAGCAGTAATAACCCAGCACTGACACTAACCTGTGGATACCAGTGATATCAGCAGTAATAACCCAGCACTGACACTAACCTGTGGATACCAGTGATATCAGCAGTAATAACCCAGCACTGACACTAACCTGTGGTCATCAGTGATATCAGCAGTAATAACCCGGCACTGACACTAACCTGTGGATACCAGTGATATCAGCAGTAATAACCCAGCACTGACACTAACCTGTGGATACCGGTGATATCAGCGGTAATAACCCGACACTGACACTAACCTGTGGTCACCAGTGATATCAGCAGTAATAACCCAGCACTGACACTAACCTGTGGATACCAGTGATATCAGCAGTAATAACCCAGCACTGACACTAACCTGTGGATACCAGTGATATCAGCGGTAATAACCCGGCACTGACACTAACCTGTGGTCACCGGTGATATCAGCGGTAATAACCCGGCACTGACACTAACCTGTGGATACCGGTGATATCAGCAGTAATAACCCGGCACTGACACTAACCTGTGGATACCAGTGATATCAGCAGTAATAACCCGGCACTGACACTAACCTGTGGTCACCAGTGATATCAGCGGTAATAACCCAGCACTGACACTAACCTGTGGATACCAGTGATATCAGCAGTAATAACCCAGCACTGACACTAACCTGTGGTCACCAGTGATATCAGCAGTAATAACCCAGCACTGACACTAACCTGTGGATACCGGTGATATCAGCAGTAATAACCCGGCACTGACACTAACCTGTGGTCACCAGTGATATCAGCAGTAATAACCCGGCACTGACACTAACCTGTGGATACCGGTGATATCAGCAGTAATAACCCGGCACTGACACTAACCTGTGGTCACCGGTGATATCAGCGGTAATAACCCGGCACTGACACTAACCTGTGGATACCGGTGATATCAGCAGTAATATCCCGGCACTGACACTAACCTGTGGATACCAGTGATATCAGCAGTAATAACCCGGCACTGACACTAACCTGTGGTCACCAGTGATATCAGCAGTAATAACCCAGCACTGACACTAACCTGTGGATACCGGTGATATCAGCAGTAATATCCCGGCACTGACACTAACCTGTGGATACCAGTGATATCAGCAGTAATAACCCGGCACTGACACTAACCTGTGGTCACCAGTGATATCAGCAGTAATAACCCGACACTGACACTAACCTGTGGTCACCAGTGATATCAGCAGTAATAACCCAGCACTGACACTAACCTGTGGATACCAGTGATATCAGCGGTAATAACCCAGCACTGACACTAACCTGTGGATACCGGTGATATCAGCGGTAATAACCCGGCACTGACACTAACCTGTGGTCACCAGTGATATCAGCAGTAATAACCCAGCACTGACACTAACCTGTGGTCACCAGTGATATCAGCAGTAATAACCCAGCACTGACACTAACCTGTGGTCACCAGTGATATCAGCAGTAATAACCCAGCACTGACACTAACCTGTGGTCACCAGTGATATCAGCAGTAATAACCCAGCACTGACACTAACCTGTGGTCACCAGTGATATCAGCAGTAATAACCCGGCACTGACACTAACCTGTGGATACCGGTGATATCAGCAGTAATAACCCGGCACTGACACTAACCTGTGGTCACCAGTGATATCAGCAGTAATAACCCGGCACTGACACTAACCTGTGGATACCGGTGATATCAGCAGTAATAACCCAGCACTGACACTAACCTGTGGTCACCGGTGATATCAGCAGTAATAACCCGGCACTGACACTAACCTGTGGATACCGGTGATATCAGCAGTAATAACCCGGCACTGACACTAACCTGTGGTCACCAGTGATATCAGCGGTAATAACCCAGCACTGACACTAACCTGTGGTCACCAGTGATATCAGCAGTAATAACCCAGCACTGACACTAACCTGTGGTCACCGGTGATATCAGCAGTAATAACCCAGCACTGACACTAACCTGTGGATACCGGTGATATCAGCAGTAATAACCCAGCACTGACACTAACCTGTGGATACCGGTGATATCAGCAGTAATAACCCGGCACTGACACTAACCTGTGGTCACCGGTGATATCAGCGGTAATAACCCGGCACTGACACTAACCTGTGGATACCGGTGATAACAGCAGTAATAACCCGGCACTGACACTAACCTGTGGATACCAGTGATATCAGCAGTAATAACCCGGCACTGACACTAACCTGTGGTCACCAGTGATATCAGCAGTAATAACCCGACACTGACACTAACCTGTGGTCACCAGTGATATCAGCAGTAATAACCCAGCACTGACACTAACCTGTGGATACCAGTGATATCAGCGGTAATAACCCAGCACTGACACTAACCTGTGGATACCGGTGATATCAGCGGTAATAACCCAGCACTGACACTAACCTGTGGTCACCAGTGATATCAGCAGTAATAACCCAGCACTGACACTAACCTGTGGTCACCAGTGATATCAGCAGTAATAACCCAGCACTGACACTAACCTGTGGTCACCAGTGATATCAGCGGTAATAACCCAGCACTGACACTAACCTGTGGTCACCAGTGATATCAGCAGTAATAACCCAGCACTGACACTAACCTGTGGTCACCAGTGATATCAGCAGTAATAACCCAGCACTGACACTAACCTGTGGATACCGGTGATATCAGCGGTAATAACCCGGCACTGACACTAACCTGTGGTCACCGGTGATATCAGCAGTAATAACCCGGCACTGACACTAACCTGTGGTCACCAGTGATATCAGCAGTAATAACCCGGCACTGACACTAACCTGTGGTCACCAGTGATATCAGCAGTAATAACCCGGCACTGACACTAACCTGTGGTCACCAGTGATATCAGCGGTAATAACCCGGCACTGACACTAACCTGTGGATACCGGTGATATCAGCAGTAATAACCCAGCACTGACACTAACCTGTGGATACCGGTGATATCAGCAGTAATAACCCGGCACTGACACTAACCTGTGGATACCGGTGATATCAGCGGTAATAACCCAGCACTGACACTAACCTGTGGTCACCAGTGATATCAGCGGTAATAACCCAGCACTGACACTAACCTGTGGATACCGGTGATATCAGCGGTAATAACCCGGCACTGACACTAACCTGTGGATACCAGTGATATCAGCGGTAATAACCCAGCACTGACACTAACCTGTGGATACCGGTGATATCAGCGGTAATAACCCAGCACTGACACTAACCTGTGGATACCGGTGATATCAGCAGTAATAACCCAGCACTGACACTAACCTGTGGATACCGGTGATATCAGCAGTAATAACCCGGCACTGACACTAACCTGTGGATACCGGTGATATCAGCAGTAATAACCCGGCACTGACACTAACCTGTGGATACCGGTGATATCAGCAGTAATAACCCAGCACTGACACTAACCTGTGGTCACCAGTGATATCAGCAGTAATAACCCGGCACTGACACTAACCTGTGGACACCAGTGATATCAGCGGTAATAACCCGGCACTGACACTAACCTGTGGTCACCGGTGATATCAGCAGTAATAACCCGGCACTGACACTAACCTGTGGTCACCAGTGATATCAGCAGTAATAACCCGGCACTGACACTAACCTGTGGACACCAGTGATATCAGCGGTAATAACCCGGCACTGACACTAACCTGTGGTCACCAGTGATATCAGCGGTAATAACCCAGCACTGACACTAACCTGTGGACACCAGTGATATCAGCAGTAATAACCCGGCACTGACACTAACCTGTGGTCACCAGTGATATCAGCGGTAATAACCCGGCACTGACACTAACCTGTGGTCACCAGTGATATCAGCGGTAATAACTCAGCACTGACACTAACCTGTGGATACCGGTGATATCAGCAGTAATAACCCAGCACTGACACTAACCTGTGGTCACCAGTGATATCAGCGGTAATAACCCGGCACTGACACTAACCTGTGGTCACCAGTGATATCAGCGGTAATAATCCAGCACTGACACTAACCTGTGGACACCAGTGATATCAGCGGTAATAACCCGGCACTGACACTAACCTGTGGTCACCAGTGATATCAGCGGTAATAACCCAGCACTGACACTAACCTGTGGTCACCAGTGATATCAGCGGTAATAACCCAGCACTGACACTAACCTGTGGATACCGGTGATATCAGCGGTAATAACCCGGCACTGACACTAACCTGTGGTCACCGGTGATATCAGCGGTAATAACCCGGCACTGACACTAACCTGTGGTCACCGGTGATATCAGCAGTAATAACCCAGCACTGACACTAACCTGTGGTCACCAGTGATATCAGCAGTAATAACCCGGCACTGACACTAACCTGTGGATACCAGTGATATCAGCAGTAATAACCCAGCACTGACACTAACCTGTGGTCACCAGTGATATCAGCAGTAATAACCCAGCACTGACACTAACCTGTGGTCACCAGTGATATCAGCGGTAATAACCAGCACTGACACTAACCTGTGGTCACCAGTGATATCAGCAGTAATAACCCGGCACTGACACTAACCTGTGGTCACCAGTGATATCAGCGGTAATAACCCGGCACTGACACTAACCTGTGGTCACCGGTGATATCAGCAGTAATAACCCAGCACTGACACTAACCTGTGGTCACCAGTGATATCAGCAGTAATAACCCAGCACTGACACTAACCTGTGGATACCAGTGATATCAGCGGTAATAACCCAGCACTGACACTAACCTGTGGTCACCAGTGATATCAGCGGTAATAACCCGGCACTGACACTAACCTGTGGACACCAGTGATATCAGCGATAATAACCCGGCACTGACACTAACCTGTGGTCACCGGTGATATCAGCAGTAATAACCCGGCACTGACACTAACCTGTGGTCACCAGTGATATCAGCAGTAATAACCCGGCACTGACACTAACCTGTGGACACCAGTGATATCAGCGGTAATAACCCGGCACTGACACTAACCTGTGGTCACCAGTGATATCAGCGGTAATAACCCAGCACTGACACTAACCTGTGGACACCAGTGATATCAGCAGTAATAACCCGGCACTGACACTAACCTGTGGTCACCAGTGATATCAGCGGTAATAACCCGGCACTGACACTAACCTGTGGTCACCAGTGATATCAGCGGTAATAACTCAGCACTGACACTAACCTGTGGATACCGGTGATATCAGCAGTAATAACCCAGCACTGACACTAACCTGTGGTCACCAGTGATATCAGCGGTAATAACCCGGCACTGACACTAACCTGTGGTCACCGGTGATATCAGCGGTAATAACCCGGCACTGACACTAACCTGTGGTCACCAGTGATATCAGCAGTAATAACCCGGCACTGACACTAACCTGTGGTCACCGGTGATATCAGCAGTAATAACCCAGCACTGACACTAACCTGTGGTCACCAGTGATATCAGCAGTAATAACCCGGCACTGACACTAACCTGTGGATACCAGTGATATCAGCAGTAATAACCCAGCACTGACACTAACCTGTGGTCACCAGTGATATCAGCAGTAATAACCCAGCACTGACACTAACCTGTGGTCACCAGTGATATCAGCGGTAATAACCAGCACTGACACTAACCTGTGGTCACCAGTGATATCAGCAGTAATAACCCGGCACTGACACTAACCTGTGGTCACCAGTGATATCAGCGGTAATAACCCGGCACTGACACTAACCTGTGGTCACCGGTGATATCAGCAGTAATAACCCAGCACTGACACTAACCTGTGGTCACCAGTGATATCAGCAGTAATAACCCGGCACTGACACTAACCTGTGGATACCAGTGATATCAGCGGTAATAACCCAGCACTGACACTAACCTGTGGTCACCAGTGATATCAGCGGTAATAACCAGCACTGACACGAACCTGTGGATACCAGTGATATCAGCAGTAATAACCCGGCACTGACACTAACCTGTGGATACCGGTGATATCAGCGGTAATAACCCAGCACTGACACTAACCTGTGGTCACCAGTGATATCAGCAGTAATAACCCGGCACTGACACTAACCTGTGGTCACCAGTGATATCAGCGGTAATAACCAGCACTGACACTAACCTGTGGTCACCAGTGATATCAGCAGTAATAACCCGGCACTGACACTAACCTGTGGATACCGGTGATATCAGCGGTAATAACCCGGCACTGACACTAACCTGTGGTCACCAGTGATATCAGCAGTAATAACCCAGCACTGACACTAACCTGTGGTCACCAGTGATATCAGCAGTAATAACCCGGCACTGACACTAACCTGTGGATACCAGTGATATCAGCGGTAATAACCCGGCACTGACACTAACCTGTGGATACCAGTGATATCAGCGGTAATAACCCGACACTGACACTAACCTGTGGATACCGGTGATATCAGCAGTAATAACCCAGCACTGACACTAACCTGTGGATACCGGTGATATCAGCGGTAATAACCCGGCACTGACACTAACCTGTGGATACCGGTGATATCAGCAGTAATAACCCAGCACTGACACTAACCTGTGGTCACCAGTGATATCAGCAGTAATAACCCGGCACTGACACTAACCTGTGGACACCAGTGATATCAGCAGTAATAACCCGGCACTGACACTAACCTGTGGTCACCAGTGATATCAGCGGTAATAACCCGGCACTGACACTAACCTGTGGTCACCAGTGATATCAGCAGTAATAACCCGGCACTGACACTAACCTGTGGTCACCAGTGATATCAGCAGTAATAAACCGGCACTGACACTAACCTGTGGTCACCAGTGATATCAGCGGTAATAACCCAGCACTGACACTAACCTGTGGTCACCAGTGATATCAGCAGTAATAACCCGGCACTGACACTAACCTGTGGTCACCAGTGATATCAGCAGTAATAACCCGGCACTGACACTAACCTGTGGTCACCAGTGATATCAGCGGTAATAACCCAGCACTGACACTAACCTGTGGATACCGGTGATATCAGCAGTAATAACCCGGCACTGACACTAACCTGTGGTCACCAGTGATATCAGCAGTAATAACCCAGCACTGACACTAACCTGTGGATACCGGTGATATCAGCAGTAATAACCCAGCACTGACACTAACCTGTGGATACCGGTGATATCAGCGGTAATAACCCGGCACTGACACTAACCTGTGGTCACCAGTGATATCAGCGGTAATAACCCAGCACTGACACTAACCTGTGGTCACCAGTGATATCAGCAGTAATAACCCAGCACTGACACTAACCTGTGGTCACCAGTGATATCAGCAGTAATAACCCGGCACTGACACTAACCTGTGGTCACCAGTGATATCAGCGGTAATAACCCGGCACTGACACTAACCTGTGGTCACCAGTGATATCAGCGGTAAAAACCCGGCACTGACACTAACCTGTGGTCACCAGTGATATCAGCGGTAATAACCCAGCACTGACACTAACCTGTGGATACCGGTGATATCAGCGGTAATAACCCGGCACTGACACTAACCTGTGGATACCGGTGATATCAGCAGTAATAACCCAGCACTGACACTAACCTGTGGATACCAGTGATATCAGCAGTAATAACCCAGCACTGACACTAACCTGTGGATACCAGTGATATCAGCAGTAATAACCCGGCACTGACACTAACCTGTGGATACCGGTGATATCAGCGGTAATAACCCAGCACTGACACTAACCTGTGGTCACCGGTGATATCAGCAGTAATAACCCGGCACTGACACTAACCTGTGGATACCTTTGATATCAGCGGTAATAACCCAGCACTGACACTAACCTGTGGTCACCAGTGATATCAGCAGTAATAACCCAGCACTGACACTAACCTGTGGTCACCAGTGATATCAGCAGTAATAACCCGGCACTGACACTAACCTGTGGTCACCGGTGATATCAGCAGTAATAACCCGGCACTGACACTAACCTGTGGTCACCAGTGATATCAGCAGTAATAACCCGGCACTGACACTAACCTGTGGATACCGGTGATATCAGCGGTAATAACCCGGCACTGACACTAACCTGTGGTCACCAGTGATATCAGCAGTAATAACCCGGCACTGACACTAACCTGTGGATACCGGTGATATCAGCGGTAATAACCCGGCACTGACACTAACCTGTGGTCACCAGTGATATCAGCAGTAATAACCCAGCACTGACACTAACCTGTGGTCACCAGTGATATCAGCAGTAATAACCCGGCACTGACACTAACCTGTGGTCACCAGTGATATCAGCGGTAATAACCCGGCACTGACACTAACCTGTGGATACCGGTGATATCAGCGGTAATAACCCAGCACTGACACTAACCTGTGGATACCAGTGATATCAGCAGTAATAACCCGGCACTGACACTAACCTGTGGATACCAGTGATATCAGCAGTAATAACCAGCACTGACACTAACCTGTGGTCACCAGTGATATCAGCAGTAATAACCCAGCACTGACACTAACCTGTGGTCACCAGTGATATCAGCAGTAATAACCCGGCACTGACACTAACCTGTGGTCACCAGTGATATCAGCGGTAATAACCCGGCACTGACACTAACCTGTGGTCACCAGTGATATCAGCGGTAATAACCCGGCACTGACACTAACCTGTGGTCACCAGTGATATCAGCGGTAATAACCCAGCACTGACACTAACCTGTGGATACCGGTGATATCAGCGGTAATAACCCGGCACTGACACTAACCTGTGGATACCGGTGATATCAGCAGTAATAACCCAGCACTGACACTAACCTGTGGATACCAGTGATATCAGCGGTAATAACCCAGCACTGACACTAACCTGTGGATACCGGTGATATCAGCAGTAATAACCCAGCACTGACACTAACCTGTTGATACCAGTGATATCAGCAGTAATAACCCGGCACTGACACTAACCTGTGGATACCGGTGATATCAGCGGTAATAACCCAGCACTGACACTAACCTGTGGTCACCGGTGATATCAGCAGTAATAACCCGGCACTGACACTAACCTGTGGTCACCAGTGATATCAGCAGTAATAACCCGGCACTGACACTAACCTGTGGTCACCGGTGATATCAGCAGTAATAACCCGGCACTGACACTAACCTGTGGTCACCAGTGATATCAGCAGTAATAACCCGGCACTGACACTAACCTGTGGATACCGGTGATATCAGCGGTAATAACCCGGCACTGACACTAACCTGTGGTCACCAGTGATATCAGCAGTAATAACCCAGCACTGACACTAACCTGTGGTCACCAGTGATATCAGCAGTAATAACCCGGCACTGACACTAACCTGTGGATACCGGTGATATCAGCGGTAATAACCCGGCACTGACACTAACCTGTGGTCACCAGTGATATCAGCAGTAATAACCCAGCACTGACACTAACCTGTGGTCACCAGTGATATCAGCAGTAATAACCCGGCACTGACACTAACCTGTGGTCACCAGTGATATCAGCGGTAATAACCCGGCACTGACACTAACCTGTGGATACCGGTGATATCAGCGGTAATAACCCAGCACTGACACTAACCTGTGGATACCGGTGATATCAGCAGTAATAACCCAGCACTGACACTAACCTGTGGTCACCAGTGATATCAGCGGTAATAACCCGGCACTGACACTAACCTGTGGATACCAGTGATATCAGCAGTAATAACCCGGCACTGACACTAACCTGTGGTCACCAGTGATATCAGCGGTAATAACCCGGCACTGACACTAACCTGTGGACACCAGTGATATCAGCAGTAATAACCCGGCACTGACACTAACCTGTGGTCACCAGTGATATCAGCAGTAATAACCCGGCACTGACACTAACCTGTGGACACCGGTGATATCAGCGGTAATAACCCGGCACTGACACTAACCTGTGGATACCAGTGATATCAGCAGTAATAACCCAGCACTGACACTAACCTGTGGACACCGGTGATATCAGCGGTAATAACCCAGCACTGACACTAACCTGTGGACACCGGTGATATCAGCGGTAATAACCCGGCACTGACACTAACCTGTGGATACCAGTGATATCAGCAGTAATAACCCAGCACTGACACTAACCTGTGGACACCGGTGATATCAGCGGTAATAACCCGGCACTGACACTAACCTGTGGATACCGGTGATATCAGCGGTAATAACCCAGCACTGACACTAACCTGTGGATACCGGTGATATCAGCAGTAATAACCCAGCACTGACACTAACCTGTGGATACCAGTGATATCAGCAGTAATAACCCGGCACTGACACTAACCTGTGGTCACCAGTGATATCAGCAGTAATAACCCGGCACTGACACTAACCTGTGGATACCGGTGATATCAGCAGTAATAACCCAGCACTGACACTAACCTGTGGATACCAGTGATATCAGCAGTAATAACCCGGCACTGACACTAACCTGTGGTCACCAGTGATATCAGCAGTAATAACCCAGCACTGACACTAACCTGTGGTCACCAGTGATATCAGCAGTAATAACCAGCACTGACACTAACCTGTGGACACCGGTGATATCAGCGGTAATAACCAGCACTGACACTAACCTGTGGTCACCAGTGATATCAGCGGTAATAACCCGGCACTGACACTAACCTGTGGATACCAGTGATATCAGCAGTAATAACCCAGCACTGACACTAACCTGTGGATACCGGTGATATCAGCGGTAATAACCCAGCACTGACACTAACCTGTGGATACCGGTGATATCAGCAGTAATAACCCAGCACTGACACTAACCTGTGGATACCAGTGATATCAGCGGTAATAACCCGGCACTGACACTAACCTGTGGATACCGGTGATATCAGCGGTAATAACCCAGCACTGACACTAACCTGTGGATACCGGTGATATCAGCAGTAATAACCCAGCACTGACACTAACCTGTGGACACCGGTGATATCAGCGGTAATAACCAGCACTGACACTAACCTGTGGATACCGGTGATATCAGCGGTAATAACCCAGCACTGACACTAACCTGTGGATACCGGTGATATCAGCAGTAATAACCCAGCACTGACACTAACCTGTGGATACCGGTGATATCAGCAGTAATAACCCGGCACTGACACTAACCTGTGGATACCGGTGATATCAGCAGTAATAACCCGGCACTGACACTAACCTGTGGATACCGGTGATATCAGCAGTAATAACCCGGCACTGACACTAACCTGTGGACACCGGTGATATCAGCAGTAATAACCCAGCACTGACACTAACCTGTGGTCACCAGTGATATCAGCAGTAATAACCCGGCACTGACACTAACCTGTGGATACCGGTGATATCAGCAGTAATAACCCAGCACTGACACTAACCTGTGGTCACCAGTGATATCAGCAGTAATAACCCGGCACTGACACTAACCTGTGGATACCGGTGATATCAGCGGTAATAACCCAGCACTGACACTAACCTGTGGTCACCGGTGATATCAGCAGTAATAACCCGGCACTGACACTAACCTGTGGTCACCAGTGATATCAGCAGTAATAACCCGGCACTGACACTAACCTGTGGATACCAGTGATATCAGCGGTAATAACCCGGCACTGACACTAACCTGTGGTCACCAGTGATATCAGCGGTAATAACCCAGCACTGACACTAACCTGTGGACACCAGTGATATCAGCAGTAATAACCCGGCACTGACACTAACCTGTGGTCACCAGTGATATCAGCGGTAATAACCCGGCACTGACACTAACCTGTGGTCACCAGTGATATCAGCGGTAATAACTCAGCACTGACACTAACCTGTGGATACCGGTGATATCAGCAGTAATAACCCAGCACTGACACTAACCTGTGGTCACCAGTGATATCAGCGGTAATAACCCGGCACTGACACTAACCTGTGGTCACCGGTGATATCAGCGGTAATAACCCGGCACTGACACTAACCTGTGGTCACCGGTGATATCAGCAGTAATAACCCAGCACTGACACTAACCTGTGGTCACCAGTGATATCAGCAGTAATAACCCGGCACTGACACTAACCTGTGGATACCAGTGATATCAGCAGTAATAACCCAGCACTGACACTAACCTGTGGTCACCAGTGATATCAGCAGTAATAACCCAGCACTGACACTAACCTGTGGTCACCAGTGATATCAGCGGTAATAACCAGCACTGACACTAACCTGTGGTCACCAGTGATATCAGCAGTAATAACCCGGCACTGACACTAACCTGTGGTCACCAGTGATATCAGCGGTAATAACCCGGCACTGACACTAACCTGTGGTCACCGGTGATATCAGCAGTAATAACCCAGCACTGACACTAACCTGTGGTCACCAGTGATATCAGCAGTAATAACCCGGCACTGACACTAACCTGTGGATACCAGTGATATCAGCGGTAATAACCCAGCACTGACACTAACCTGTGGTCACCAGTGATATCAGCGGTAATAACCAGCACTGACACTAACCTGTGGATACCAGTGATATCAGCAGTAATAACCCGGCACTGACACTAACCTGTGGATACCGGTGATATCAGCGGTAATAACCCGGCACTGACACTAACCTGTGGTCACCAGTGATATCAGCAGTAATAACCCGGCACTGACACTAACCTGTGGTCACCAGTGATATCAGCGGTAATAACCCAGCACTGACACTAACCTGTGGTCACCAGTGATATCAGCAGTAATAACCCGGCACTGACACTAACCTGTGGTCACCAGTGATATCAGCGGTAATAACCAGCACTGACACTAACCTGTGGTCACCAGTGATATCAGCAGTAATAACCCGGCACTGACACTAACCTGTGGATACCGGTGATATCAGCGGTAATAACCCGGCACTGACACTAACCTGTGGTCACCAGTGATATCAGCAGTAATAACCCAGCACTGACACTAACCTGTGGTCACCAGTGATATCAGCGGTAATAACCCGGCACTGTCACTAACCTGTGGTCACCGGTGATATCAGCGGTAATAACCCAGCACTGACACTAACCTGTGGTCACCAGTGATATCAGCAGTAATAACCCAGCACTGACACTAACCTGTGGATACCGGTGATATCAGCAGTAATAACCCGGCACTGACACTAACCTGTGGTCACCAGTGATATCAGCAGTAATAACCCGGCACTGACACTAACCTGTGGATACCAGTGATATCAGCGGTAATAACCCGGCACTGACACTAACCTGTGGATACCAGTGATATCAGCGGTAATAACCCGACACTGACACTAACCTGTGGATACCGGTGATATCAGCAGTAATAACCCAGCACTGACACTAACCTGTGGATACCGGTGATATCAGCAGTAATAACCCAGCACTGACACTAACCTGTGGATACCGGTGATATCAGCGGTAATAACCCGGCACTGACACTAACCTGTGGATACCGGTGATATCAGCAGTAATAACCCAGCACTGACACTAACCTGTGGTCACCAGTGATATCAGCAGTAATAACCCGGCACTGACACTAACCTGTGGACACCAGTGATATCAGCAGTAATAACCCGGCACTGACACTAACCTGTGGTCACCAGTGATATCAGCGGTAATAACCCGGCACTGACACTAACCTGTGGTCACCAGTGATATCAGCAGTAATAACCCGGCACTGACACTAACCTGTGGTCACCAGTGATAACAGCAGTAATAACCCGGCACGGACAATAACCTGTGGTCACCAGTGATATCAGCAGTAATAACCCGGCACTGACACTAACCTGTGGTCACCAGTGATATCAGCGGTAATAACCCAGCACTGACACTAACCTGTGGTCACCAGTGATATCAGCAGTAATAACCCGGCACTGACACTAACCTGTGGTCACCAGTGATATCAGCGGTAATAACCCAGCACTGACACTAACCTGTGGATACCGGTGATATCAGCAGTAATAACCCGGCACTGACACTAACCTGTGGTCACCAGTGATATCAGCAGTAATAACCCAGCACTGACACTAACCTGTGGATACCGGTGATATCAGCAGTAATAACCCAGCACTGACACTAACCTGTGGATACCGGTGATATCAGCGGTAATAACCCGGCACTGACACTAACCTGTGGTCACCAGTGATATCAGCAGTAATAACCCAGCACTGACACTAACCTGTGGTCACCAGTGATATCAGCGGTAATAACCCAGCACTGACACTAACCTGTGGTCACCAGTGATATCAGCGGTAATAACCCAGCACTGACACTAACCTGTGGTCACCAGTGATATCAGCAGTAATAACCCAGCACTGACACTAACCTGTGGTCACCAGTGATATCAGCAGTAATAACCCAGCACTGACACTAACCTGTGGATACCAGTGATATCAGCGGTAATAACCCGGCACTGACACTAACCTGTGGTCACCAGTGATATCAGCGGTAATAACCCAGCACTGACACTAACCTGTGGATACCGGTGATATCAGCGGTAATAACCCGGCACTGACACTAACCTGTGGATACCGGTGATATCAGCAGTAATAACCCAGCACTGACACTAACCTGTGGATACCGGTGATATCAGCAGTAATAACCCAGCACTGACACTAACCTGTGGATACCAGTGATATCAGCAGTAATAACCCGGCACTGACACTAACCTGTGGATACCGGTGATATCAGCGGTAATAACCCAGCACTGACACTAACCTGTGGTCACCGGTGATATCAGCAGTAATAACCCGGCACTGACACTAACCTGTGGTCACCAGTGATATCAGCAGTAATAACCCGGCACTGACACTAACCTGTGGTCACCGGTGATATCAGCAGTAATAACCCCGGCACTGACACTAACCTGTGGTCACCAGTGATATCAGCAGTAATAACCCGGCACTGACACTAACCTGTGGATACCGGTGATATCAGCGGTAATAACCCGGCACTGACACTAACCTGTGGTCACCAGTGATATCAGCAGTAATAACCCGGCACTGACACTAACCTGTGGATACCGGTGATATCAGCGGTAATAACCCGGCACTGACACTAACCTGTGGTCACCAGTGATATCAGCAGTAATAACCCAGCACTGACACTAACCTGTGGTCACCAGTGATATCAGCAGTAATAACCCGGCACTGACACTAACCTGTGGTCACCAGTGATATCAGCGGTAATAACCCGGCACTGACACTAACCTGTGGATACCGGTGATATCAGCGGTAATAACCCAGCACTGACACTAACCTGTGGATACCAGTGATATCAGCAGTAATAACCCGGCACTGACACTAACCTGTGGATACCAGTGATATCAGCAGTAATAACCAGCACTGACACTAACCTGTGGTCACCAGTGATATCAGCAGTAATAACCCAGCACTGACACTAACCTGTGGTCACCAGTGATATCAGCAGTAATAACCCGGCACTGACACTAACCTGTGGTCACCAGTGATATCAGCGGTAATAACCCGGCACTGACACTAACCTGTGGTCACCAGTGATATCAGCGGTAATAACCCGGCACTGACACTAACCTGTGGTCACCAGTGATATCAGCGGTAATAACCCAGCACTGACACTAACCTGTGGATACCGGTGATATCAGCGGTAATAACCCGGCACTGACACTAACCTGTGGATACCGGTGATATCAGCAGTAATAACCCAGCACTGACACTAACCTGTGGATACCAGTGATATCAGCGGTAATAACCCAGCACTGACACTAACCTGTGGATACCGGTGATATCAGCAGTAATAACCCAGCACTGACACTAACCTGTGGATACCAGTGATATCAGCAGTAATAACCCGGCACTGACACTAACCTGTGGATACCGGTGATATCAGCGGTAATAACCCAGCACTGACACTAACCTGTGGTCACCGGTGATATCAGCAGTAATAACCCGGCACTGACACTAACCTGTGGTCACCAGTGATATCAGCAGTAATAACCCGGCACTGACACTAACCTGTGGTCACCGGTGATATCAGCAGTAATAACCCGGCACTGACACTAACCTGTGGTCACCAGTGATATCAGCAGTAATAACCCGGCACTGACACTAACCTGTGGTCACCAGTGATATCAGCGGTAATAACCCGGCACTGACACTAACCTGTGGTCACCAGTGATATCAGCAGTAATAACCCGGCACTGACACTAACCTGTGGATACCGGTGATATCAGCGGTAATAACCCGGCACTGACACTAACCTGTGGATACCGGTGATATCAGCGGTAATAACCCAGCACTGACACTAACCTGTGGATACCGGTGATATCAGCAGTAATAACCCAGCACTGACACTAACCTGTGGTCACCAGTGATATCAGCGGTAATAACCCGGCACTGACACTAACCTGTGGATACCAGTGATATCAGCAGTAATAACCCGGCACTGACACTAACCTGTGGTCACCAGTGATATCAGCAGTAATAACCCAGCACTGACACTAACCTGTGGACACCGGTGATATCAGCGGTAATAACCCGGCACTGACACTAACCTGTGGATAACGGTGATATCAGCGGTAATAACCCAGCACTGACACTAACCTGTGGTCACCAGTGATATCAGCAGTAATAACCCGGCACTGACACTAACCTGTGGATACCAGTGATATCAGCAGTAATAACCCGGCACTGACACTAACCTGTGGTCACCAGTGATATCAGCAGTAATAACCCGGCACTGACACTAACCTGTGGATACCGGTGATATCAGCAGTAATAACCCGGCACTGACACTAACCTGTGGATAACGGTGATATCAGCAGTAATAACCCAGCACTGACACTAACCTGTGGTCACCAGTGATATCAGCAGTAATAACCCGGCACTGACACTAACCTGTGGATACCAGTGATATCAGCAGTAATAACCCGGCACTGACACTAACCTGTGGTCACCAGTGATATCAGCAGTAATAACCCGGCACTGACACTAACCTGTGGTCACCAGTGATATCAGCGGTAATAACCCGGCACTGACACTAACCTGTGGTCACCAGAGATATCAGCGGTAATAACCCGGCACTGACACTAACCTGTGGACACCGGTGATATCAGCAGTAATAACCCAGCACTGACACTAACCTGTGGTCACCAGTGATATCAGCGGTAATAACCCGGCACTGACACTAACCTGTGGTCACCAGTGATATCAGCGGTAATAACCCGGCACTGACACTAACCTGTGGTCACCGGTGATATCAGCGGTAATAACCCGGCACTGACACTAACCTGTGGTCACCGGTGATATCAGCAGTAATAACCCAGCACTGACACTAACCTGTGGTCACCAGTGATATCAGCAGTAATAACCCGGCACTGACACTAACCTGTGGATACCAGTGATATCAGCAGTAATAACCCGGCACTGACACTAACCTGTGGTCACCAGTGATATCAGCAGTAATAACCCAGCACTGACACTAACCTGTGGTCACCAGTGATATCAGCGGTAATAACCAGCACTGACACTAACCTGTGGTCACCAGTGATATCAGCAGTAATAACCCGGCACTGACACTAACCTGTGGTCACCAGTGATATCAGCGGTAATAACCCGGCACTGACACTAACCTGTGGACACCGGTGATATCAGCAGTAATAACCCAGCACTGACACTAACCTGTGGACACCGGTGATATCAGCGGTAATAACCCAGCACTGACACTAACCTGTGGACACCGGTGATATCAGCGGTAATAACCCGGCACTGACACTAACCTGTGGATACCAGTGATATCAGCAGTAATAACCCAGCACTGACACTAACCTGTGGACACCGGTGATATCAGCGGTAATAACCCAGCACTGACACTAACCTGTGGACACCGGTGATATCAGCGGTAATAACCCAGCACTGACACTAACCTGTGGATACCAGTGATATCAGCAGTAATAACCCAGCACTGACACTAACCTGTGGACACCGGTGATATCAGCGGTAATAACCCGGCACTGACACTAACCTGTGGATACCGGTGATATCAGCGGTAATAACCCAGCACTGACACTAACCTGTGGATACCGGTGATATCAGCAGTAATAACCCAGCACTGACACTAACCTGTGGATACCAGTGATATCAGCAGTAATAACCCGGCACTGACACTAACCTGTGGTCACCAGTGATATCAGCAGTAATAACCCGGCACTGACACTAACCTGTGGATACCGGTGATATCAGCAGTAATAACCCAGCACTGACACTAACCTGTGGATACCAGTGATATCAGCAGTAATAACCCGGCACTGACACTAACCTGTGGTCACCAGTGATATCAGCAGTAATAACCCAGCACTGACACTAACCTGTGGTCACCAGTGATATCAGCAGTAATAACCCGGCACTGACACTAACCTGTGGTCACCAGTGATATCAGCAGTAATAACCCGGCACTGACACTAACCTGTGGTCACCAGTGATATCAGCAGTAATAACCCGGCACTGACACTAACCTGTGGATACCAGTGATATCAGCAGTAATAACCCAGCACTGACACTAACCTGTGGATACCGGTGATATCAGCGGTAATAACCCAGCACTGACACTAACCTGTGGATACCGGTGATATCAGCAGTAATAACCCAGCACTGACACTAACCTGTGGATACCAGTGATATCAGCGGTAATAACCCGGCACTGACACTAACCTGTGGATACCGGTGATATCAGCGGTAATAACCCGGCACTGACACTAACCTGTGGATACCAGTGATATCAGCGGTAATAACCCAGCACTGACACTAACCTGTGGATACCGGTGATATCAGCAGTAATAACCCAGCACTGACACTAACCTGTGGACACCGGTGATATCAGCGGTAATAACCAGCACTGACACTAACCTGTGGATACCGGTGATATCAGCGGTAATAACCCAGCACTGACACTAACCTGTGGATACCGGTGATATCAGCAGTAATAACCCAGCACTGACACTAACCTGTGGATACCGGTGATATCAGCAGTAATAACCCGGCACTGACACTAACCTGTGGATACCGGTGATATCAGCAGTAATAACCCGGCACTGACACTAACCTGTGGATACCGGTGATATCAGCAGTAATAACCCGGCACTGACACTAACCTGTGGATACCGGTGATATCAGCAGTAATAACCCAGCACTGACACTAACCTGTGGTCACCAGTGATATCAGCAGTAATAACCCGGCACTGACACTAACCTGTGGATACCGGTGATATCAGCGGTAATAACCCAGCACTGACACTAACCTGTGGTCACCAGTGATATCAGCAGTAATAACCCGGCACTGACACTAACCTGTGGACACCAGTGATATCAGCGGTAATAACCCGGCACTGACACTAACCTGTGGTCACCGGTGATATCAGCAGTAATAACCCGGCACTGACACTAACCTGTGGTCACCAGTGATATCAGCAGTAATAACCCGGCACTGACACTAACCTGTGGTCACCAGTGATATCAGCGGTAATAACCCGGCACTGACACTAACCTGTGGTCACCAGTGATATCAGCGGTAATAACCCAGCACTGACACTAACCTGTGGACACCAGTGATATCAGCAGTAATAACCCGGCACTGACACTAACCTGTGGTCACCAGTGATATCAGCGGTAATAACCCGGCACTGACACTAACCTGTGGTCACCAGTGATATCAGCGGTAATAACTCAGCACTGACACTAACCTGTGGATACCGGTGATATCAGCAGTAATAACCCAGCACTGACACTAACCTGTGGTCACCAGTGATATCAGCGGTAATAACCCAGCACTGACACTAACCTGTGGATACCAGTGATATCAGCAGTAATAACCCGGCACTGACACTAACCTGTGGTCACCGGTGATATCAGCGGTAATAACCCGGCACTGACACTAACCTGTGGTCACCGGTGATATCAGCAGTAATAACCCAGCACTGACACTAACCTGTGGTCACCAGTGATATCAGCAGTAATAACCCGGCACTGACACTAACCTGTGGATACCAGTGATATCAGCAGTAATAACCCAGCACTGACACTAACCTGTGGTCACCAGTGATATCAGCGGTAATAACCCAGCACTGACACTAACCTGTGGTCACCAGTGATATCAGCAGTAATAACCCAGCACTGACACTAACCTGTGGTCACCAGTGATATCAGCGGTAATAACCAGCACTGACACTAACCTGTGGTCACCAGTGATATCAGCAGTAATAACCCGGCACTGACACTAACCTGTGGTCACCAGTGATATCAGCGGTAATAACCCGGCACTGACACTAACCTGTGGTCACCGGTGATATCAGCAGTAATAACCCAGCACTGACACTAACCTGTGGTCACCAGTGATATCAGCAGTAATAACCCGGCACTGACACTAACCTGTGGTCACCAGTGATATCAGCAGTAATAACCCTGCACTGACACTAACCTGTGGACACCAGTGATATCAGCAGTAATAACCCAGCACTGACACTAACCTGTGGTCACCAGTGATATCAGCGGTAATAACCCGGCACTGACACTAACCTGTGGTCACCAGTGATATCAGCGGTAATAACCCAGCACTGACACTAACCTGTGGATACCGGTGATATCAGCGGTAATAACCAGCACTGACACTAACCTGTGGATACCAGTGATATCAGCAGTAATAACCCGGCACTGACACTAACCTGTGGATACCGGTGATATCAGCGGTAATAACCCAGCACTGACACTAACCTGTGGTCACCAGTGATATCAGCGGTAATAACCCAGCACTGACACTAACCTGTGGTCACCAGTGATATCAGCAGTAATAACCCGGCACTGACACTAACCTGTGGTCACCAGTGATATCAGCGGTAATAACCAGCACTGACACTAACCTGTGGTCACCAGTGATATCAGCAGTAATAACCCGGCACTGACACTAACCTGTGGATACCGGTGATATCAGCGGTAATAACCCGGCACTGACACTAACCTGTGGTCACCAGTGATATCAGCAGTAATAACCCAGCACTGACACTAACCTGTGGTCACCAGTGATATCAGCGGTAATAACCCGGCACTGTCACTAACCTGTGGTCACCGGTGATATCAGCGGTAATAACCCAGCACTGACACTAACCTGTGGTCACCAGTGATATCAGCAGTAATAACCCAGCACTGACACTAACCTGTGGATACCGGTGATATCAGCAGTAATAACCCGGCACTGACACTAACCTGTGGTCACCAGTGATATCAGCAGTAATAACCCGGCACTGACACTAACCTGTGGATACCAGTGATATCAGCGGTAATAACCCGGCACTGACACTAACCTGTGGATACCAGTGATATCAGCGGTAATAACCCGACACTGACACTAACCTGTGGATACCGGTGATATCAGCAGTAATAACCCAGCACTGACACTAACCTGTGGATACCGGTGATATCAGCAGTAATAACCCAGCACTGACACTAACCTGTGGATACCGGTGATATCAGCGGTAATAACCCGGCACTGACACTAACCTGTGGATACCGGTGATATCAGCAGTAATAACCCAGCACTGACACTAACCTGTGGTCACCAGTGATATCAGCAGTAATAACCCGGCACTGACACTAACCTGTGGACACCAGTGATATCAGCAGTAATAACCCGGCACTGACACTAACCTGTGGTCACCAGTGATATCAGCGGTAATAACCCGGCACTGACACTAACCTGTGGTCACCAGTGATATCAGCAGTAATAACCCGGCACTGACACTAACCTGTGGTCACCAGTGATATCAGCAGTAATAACCCGGCACTGACACTAACCTGTGGTCACCAGTGATATCAGCAGTAATAACCCGGCACTGACACTAACCTGTGGTCACCAGTGATATCAGCGGTAATAACCCAGCACTGACACTAACCTGTGGTCACCAGTGATATCAGCGGTAATAACCCGGCACTGACACTAACCTGTGGTCACCAGTGATATCAGCAGTAATAACCCGGCACTGACACTAACCTGTGGTCACCAGTGATATCAGCGGTAATAACCCAGCACTGACACTAACCTGTGGATACCGGTGATATCAGCAGTAATAACCCGGCACTGACACTAACCTGTGGTCACCAGTGATATCAGCAGTAATAACCCAGCACTGACACTAACCTGTGGATACCGGTGATATCAGCAGTAATAACCCAGCACTGACACTAACCTGTGGATACCGGTGATATCAGCGGTAATAACCCGGCACTGACACTAACCTGTGGTCACCAGTGATATCAGCGGTAATAACCCAGCACTGACACTAACCTGTGGTCACCAGTGATATCAGCAGTAATAACCCAGCACTGACACTAACCTGTGGTCACCAGTGATATCAGCAGTAATAACCCAGCACTGACACTAACCTGTGGTCACCAGTGATATCAGCAGTAATAACCCGGCACTGACACTAACCTGTGGTCACCAGTGATATCAGCGGTAATAACCCGGCACTGACACTAACCTGTGGTCACCAGTGATATCAGCGGTAATAACCCGGCACTGACACTAACCTGTGGTCACCAGTGATATCAGCGGTAATAACCCAGCACTGACACTAACCTGTGGATACCGGTGATATCAGCGGTAATAACCCGGCACTGACACTAACCTGTGGATACCGGTGATATCAGCAGTAATAACCCAGCACTGACACTAACCTGTGGATACCAGTGATATCAGCGGTAATAACCCAGCACTGACACTAACCTGTGGATACCGGTGATATCAGCAGTAATAACCCAGCACTGACACTAACCTGTGGATACCAGTGATATCAGCAGTAATAACCCGGCACTGACACTAACCTGTGGATACCGGTGATATCAGCGGTAATAACCCAGCACTGACACTAACCTGTGGTCACCGGTGATATCAGCAGTAATAACCCGGCACTGACACTAACCTGTGGTCACCAGTGATATCAGCAGTAATAACCCGGCACTGACACTAACCTGTGGTCACCGGTGATATCAGCAGTAATAACCCGGCACTGACACTAACCTGTGGTCACCAGTGATATCAGCAGTAATAACCCGGCACTGACACTAACCTGTGGATACCGGTGATATCAGCGGTAATAACCCGGCACTGACACTAACCTGTGGTCACCAGTGATATCAGCAGTAATAACCCGGCACTGACACTAACCTGTGGATACCGGTGATATCAGCGGTAATAACCCGGCACTGACACTAACCTGTGGTCACCAGTGATATCAGCGGTAATAACCCGGCACTGACACTAACCTGTGGATACCGGTGATATCAGCGGTAATAACCCAGCACTGACACTAACCTGTGGATACCGGTGATATCAGCAGTAATAACCCAGCACTGACACTAACCTGTGGTCACCAGTGATATCAGCGGTAATAACCCGGCACTGACACTAACCTGTGGATACCAGTGATATCAGCAGTAATAACCCGGCACTGACACTAACCTGTGGTCACCAGTGATATCAGCAGTAATAACCCAGCACTGACACTAACCTGTGGACACCGGTGATATCAGCGGTAATAACCCAGCACTGACACTAACCTGTGGTCACCAGTGATATCAGCGGTAATAACCCGGCACTGACACTAACCTGTGGATACCGGTGATATCAGCGGTAATAACCCAGCACTGACACTAACCTGTGGATACCGGTGATATCAGCAGTAATAACCCAGCACTGACACTAACCTGTGGTCACCAGTGATATCAGCAGTAATAACCCGGCACTGACACTAACCTGTGGATACCAGTGATATCAGCAGTAATAACCCGGCACTGACACTAACCTGTGGTCACCAGTGATATCAGCAGTAATAACCCGGCACTGACACTAACCTGTGGATACCGGTGATATCAGCAGTAATAACCCAGCACTGACACTAACCTGTGGATACCAGTGATATCAGCAGTAATAACCCGGCACTGACACTAACCTGTGGTCACCAGTGATATCAGCAGTAATAACCCAGCACTGACACTAACCTGTGGTCACCAGTGATATCAGCGGTAATAACCCGGCACTGACACTAACCTGTGGTCACCAGTGATATCAGCGGTAATAACCCGGCACTGACACTAACCTGTGGTCACCGGTGATATCAGCGGTAATAACCCGGCACTGACACTAACCTGTGGTCACCGGTGATATCAGCAGTAATAACCCGGCACTGACACTAACCTGTGGTCACCAGTGATATCAGCAGTAATAACCCGGCACTGACACTAACCTGTGGTCACCAGTGATATCAGCAGTAATAACCCAGCACTGACACTAACCTGTGGTCACCAGTGATATCAGCGGTAATAACCAGCACTGACACTAACCTGTGGTCACCAGTGATATCAGCAGTAATAACCCGGCACTGACACTAACCTGTGGTCACCAGTGATATCAGCAGTAATAACCCAGCACTGACACTAACCTGTGGTCACCAGTGATATCAGCAGTAATAACCCGGCACTGACACTAACCTGTGGATACCAGTGATATCAGCAGTAATAACCCAGCACTGACACTAACCTGTGGTCACCAGTGATATCAGCAGTAATAACCCAGCACTGACACTAACCTGTGGTCACCAGTGATATCAGCGGTAATAACCAGCACTGACACTAACCTGTGGTCACCAGTGATATCAGCAGTAATAACCCGGCACTGACACTAACCTGTGGTCACCAGTGATATCAGCGGTAATAACCCGGCACTGACACTAACCTGTGGTCACCGGTGATATCAGCAGTAATAACCCAGCACTGACACTAACCTGTGGTCACCAGTGATATCAGCAGTAATAACCCGGCACTGACACTAACCTGTGGATACCAGTGATATCAGCGGTAATAACCCAGCACTGACACTAACCTGTGGTCACCAGTGATATCAGCAGTAATAACCCGGCACTGACACTAACCTGTGGACACCAGTGATATCAGCGGTAATAACCCGGCACTGACACTAACCTGTGGTCACCGGTGATATCAGCAGTAATAACCCGGCACTGACACTAACCTGTGGTCACCAGTGATATCAGCAGTAATAACCCGGCACTGACACTAACCTGTGGACACCAGTGATATCAGCGGTAATAACCCGGCACTGACACTAACCTGTGGTCACCAGTGATATCAGCGGTAATAACCCAGCACTGACACTAACCTGTGGACACCAGTGATATCAGCAGTAATAACCCGGCACTGACACTAACCTGTGGTCACCAGTGATATCAGCGGTAATAACCCGGCACTGACACTAACCTGTGGTCACCAGTGATATCAGCGGTAATAACTCAGCACTGACACTAACCTGTGGATACCGGTGATATCAGCAGTAATAACCCAGCACTGACACTAACCTGTGGTCACCAGTGATATCAGCGGTAATAACCCGGCACTGACACTAACCTGTGGTCACCGGTGATATCAGCGGTAATAACCCGGCACTGACACTAACCTGTGGTCACCGGTGATATCAGCAGTAATAACCCAGCACTGACACTAACCTGTGGTCACCAGTGATATCAGCAGTAATAACCCGGCACTGACACTAACCTGTGGATACCAGTGATATCAGCAGTAATAACCCAGCACTGACACTAACCTGTGGTCACCAGTGATATCAGCAGTAATAACCCAGCACTGACACTAACCTGTGGTCACCAGTGATATCAGCAGTAATAACCCAGCACTGACACTAACCTGTGGTCACCAGTGATATCAGCGGTAATAACCCGGCACTGACACTAACCTGTGGTCACCAGTGATATCAGCAGTAATAACCCGGCACTGACACTAACCTGTGGTCACCAGTGATATCAGCGGTAATAACCCGGCACTGACACTAACCTGTGGTCACCGGTGATATCAGCAGTAATAACCCAGCACTGACACTAACCTGTGGTCACCAGTGATATCAGCAGTAATAACCCGGCACTGACACTAACCTGTGGATACCAGTGATATCAGCGGTAATAACCCAGCACTGACACTAACCTGTGGTCACCAGTGATATCAGCGGTAATAACCAGCACTGACACTAACCTGTGGATACCAGTGATATCAGCAGTAATAACCCGGCACTGACACTAACCTGTGGATACCGGTGATATCAGCGGTAATAACCCAGCACTGACACTAACCTGTGGTCACCAGTGATATCAGCGGTAATAACCCAGCACTGACACTAACCTGTGGTCACCAGTGATATCAGCAGTAATAACCCGGCACTGACACTAACCTGTGGTCACCAGTGATATCAGCGGTAATAACCAGCACTGACACTAACCTGTGGTCACCAGTGATATCAGCAGTAATAACCCGGCACTGACACTAACCTGTGGATACCGGTGATATCAGCGGTAATAACCCGGCACTGACACTAACCTGTGGTCACCAGTGATATCAGCAGTAATAACCCAGCACTGACACTAACCTGTGGTCACCAGTGATATCAGCAGTAATAACCCGGCACTGACACTAACCTGTGGATACCAGTGATATCAGCGGTAATAACCCGGCACTGACACTAACCTGTGGATACCAGTGATATCAGCGGTAATAACCCGACACTGACACTAACCTGTGGATACCGGTGATATCAGCAGTAATAACCCAGCACTGACACTAACCTGTGGATACCGGTGATATCAGCAGTAATAACCCAGCACTGACACTAACCTGTGGATACCGGTGATATCAGCGGTAATAACCCGGCACTGACACTAACCTGTGGATACCGGTGATATCAGCAGTAATAACCCAGCACTGACACTAACCTGTGGTCACCAGTGATATCAGCAGTAATAACCCGGCACTGACACTAACCTGTGGACACCAGTGATATCAGCAGTAATAACCCGGCACTGACACTAACCTGTGGTCACCAGTGATATCAGCGGTAATAACCCGGCACTGACACTAACCTGTGGTCACCAGTGATATCAGCAGTAATAACCCGGCACTGACACTAACCTGTGGTCACCAGTGATATCAGCAGTAATAACCCGGCACTGACACTAACCTGTGGTCACCAGTGATATCAGCGGTAATAACCCAGCACTGACACTAACCTGTGGTCACCAGTGATATCAGCAGTAATAACCCGGCACTGACACTAACCTGTGGTCACCAGTGATATCAGCAGTAATAACCCGGCACTGACACTAACCTGTGGTCACCAGTGATATCAGCAGTAATAACCCAGCACTGACACTAACCTGTGGACACCAGTGATATCAGCGGTAATAACCCAGCACTGACACTAACCTGTGGATACCGGTGATATCAGCAGTAATAACCCGGCACTGACACTAACCTGTGGTCACCAGTGATATCAGCAGTAATAACCCAGCACTGACACTAACCTGTGGATACCGGTGATATCAGCAGTAATAACCCAGCACTGACACTAACCTGTGGATACCGGTGATATCAGCGGTAATAACCCGGCACTGACACTAACCTGTGGTCACCAGTGATATCAGCGGTAATAACCCAGCACTGACACTAACCTGTGGTCACCAGTGATATCAGCAGTAATAACCCAGCACTGACACTAACCTGTGGTCACCAGTGATATCAGCAGTAATAACCCAGCACTGACACTAACCTGTGGTCACCAGTGATATCATCAGTAATAACCCGGCACTGACACTAACCTGTGGTCACCAGTGATATCAGCGGTAATAACCCGGCACTGACACTAACCTGTGGTCACCAGTGATATCAGCGGTAAAAACCCGGCACTGACACTAACCTGTGGTCACCAGTGATATCAGCGGTAATAACCCAGCACTGACACTAACCTGTGGATACCGGTGATATCAGCGGTAATAACCCGGCACTGACACTAACCTGTGGACACCAGTGATATCAGCGGTAATAACCCAGCACTGACACTAACCTGTGGATACCGGTGATATCAGCAGTAATAACCCAGCACTGACACTAACCTGTGGATACCGGTGATATCAGCGGTAATAACCCGGCACTGACACTAACCTGTGGACACCAGTGATATCAGCGGTAATAACCCGGCACTGACACTAACCTGTGGATACCGGTGATATCAGCAGTAATAACCCAGCACTGACACTAACCTGTGGATACCAGTGATATCAGCGGTAATAACCCAGCACTGACACTAACCTGTGGATACCGGTGATATCAGCAGTAATAACCCAGCACTGACACTAACCTGTGGATACCAGTGATATCAGCAGTAATAACCCGGCACTGACACTAACCTGTGGATACCGGTGATATCAGCGGTAATAACCCAGCACTGACACTAACCTGTGGTCACCGGTGATATCAGCAGTAATAACCCGGCACTGACACTAACCTGTGGTCACCAGTGATATCAGCAGTAATAACCCGGCACTGACACTAACCTGTGGTCACCAGTGATATCAGCAGTAATAACCCGGCACTGACACTAACCTGTGGATACCGGTGATATCAGCGGTAATAACCCGGCACTGACACTAACCTGTGGTCACCAGTGATATCAGCAGTAATAACCCGGCACTGACACTAACCTGTGGACACCAGTGATATCAGCAGTAATAACCCGGCACTGACACTAACCTGTGGTCACCAGTGATATCAGCAGTAATAACCCGGCACTGACACTAACCTGTGGTCACCAGTGATATCAGCAGTAATAACCCGGCACTGACACTAACCTGTGGATACCGGTGATATCAGCGGTAATAACCCGGCACTGACACTAACCTGTGGTCACCAGTGATATCAGCAGTAATAACCCGGCACTGACACTAACCTGTGGATACCAGTGATATCAGCGGTAATAACCCAGCACTGACACTAACCTGTGGATACCAGTGATATCAGCAGTAATAACCCGGCACTGACACTAACCTGTGGATACCAGTGATATCAGCAGTAATAACCAGCACTGACACTAACCTGTGGTCACCAGTGATATCAGCAGTAATAACCCAGCACTGACACTAACCTGTGGTCACCAGTGATATCAGCAGTAATAACCCGGCACTGACACTAACCTGTGGTCACCAGTGATATCAGCGGTAATAACCCGGCACTGACACTAACCTGTGGTCACCAGTGATATCAGCGGTAATAACCCGGCACTGACACTAACCTGTGGTCACCAGTGATATCAGCGGTAATAACCCAGCACTGACACTAACCTGTGGATACCGGTGATATCAGCGGTAATAACCCGGCACTGACACTAACCTGTGGATACCGGTGATATCAGCAGTAATAACCCAGCACTGACACTAACCTGTGGATACCAGTGATATCAGCGGTAATAACCCAGCACTGACACTAACCTGTGGATACCGGTGATATCAGCAGTAATAACCCAGCACTGACACTAACCTGTGGATACCAGTGATATCAGCAGTAATAACCCGGCACTGACACTAACCTGTGGATACCGGTGATATCAGCGGTAATAACCCAGCACTGACACTAACCTGTGGTCACCAGTGATATCAGCAGTAATAACCCGGCACTGACACTAACCTGTGGTCACCAGTGATATCAGCAGTAATAACCCGGCACTGACACTAACCTGTGGTCACCGGTGATATCAGCAGTAATAACCCGGCACTGACACTAACCTGTGGTCACCAGTGATATCAGCAGTAATAACCCGGCACTGACACTAACCTGTGGATACCGGTGATATCAGCGGTAATAACCCGGCACTGACACTAACCTGTGGTCACCAGTGATATCAGCAGTAATAACCCGGCACTGACACTAACCTGTGGATACCGGTGATATCAGCGGTAATAACCCGGCACTGACACTAACCTGTGGTCACCAGTGATATCAGCAGTAATAACCCAGCACTGACACTAACCTGTGGTCACCAGTGATATCAGCAGTAATAACCCGGCACTGACACTAACCTGTGGTCACCAGTGATATCAGCGGTAATAACCCGGCACTGACACTAACCTGTGGATACCGGTGATATCAGCGGTAATAACCCAGCACTGACACTAACCTGTGGATACCGGTGATATCAGCAGTAATAACCCGGCACTGACACTAACCTGTGGATACCGGTGATATCAGCAGTAATAACCCAGCACTGACACTAACCTGTGGTCACCAGTGATATCAGCGGTAATAACCCGGCACTGACACTAACCTGTGGATACCAGTGATATCAGCAGTAATAACCCGGCACTGACACTAACCTGTGGTCACCAGTGATATCAGCAGTAATAACCCGGCACTGACACTAACCTGTGGACACCGGTGATATCAGCAGTAATAACCCAGCACTGACACTAACCTGTGGATACCGGTGATATCAGCGGTAATAACCCAGCACTGACACTAACCTGTGGACACCGGTGATATCAGCGGTAATAACCCGGCACTGACACTAACCTGTGGATACCAGTGATATCAGCAGTAATAACCCAGCACTGACACTAACCTGTGGACACCGGTGATATCAGCGGTAATAACCCAGCACTGACACTAACCTGTGGACACCGGTGATATCAGCGGTAATAACCCAGCACTGACACTAACCTGTGGATACCAGTGATATCAGCAGTAATAACCCAGCACTGACACTAACCTGTGGACACCGGTGATATCAGCGGTAATAACCCGGCACTGACACTAACCTGTGGATACCGGTGATATCAGCGGTAATAACCCAGCACTGACACTAACCTGTGGATACCGGTGATATCAGCGGTAATAACCCAGCACTGACACTAACCTGTGGATACCGGTGATATCAGCAGTAATAACCCGGCACTGACACTAACCTGTGGTCACCGGTGATATCAGCAGTAATAACCCAGCACTGACACTAACCTGTGGATACCAGTGATATCAGCAGTAATAACCCGGCACTGACACTAACCTGTGGTCACCAGTGATATCAGCAGTAATAACCCGGCACTGACACTAACCTGTGGATACCGGTGATATCAGCAGTAATAACCCAGCACTGACACTAACCTGTGGATACCAGTGATATCAGCAGTAATAACCCGGCACTGACACTAACCTGTGGTCACCAGTGATATCAGCAGTAATAACCCAGCACTGACACTAACCTGTGGTCACCAGTGATATCAGCAGTAATAACCCGGCACTGACACTAACCTGTGGATACCAGTGATATCAGCAGTAATAACCCAGCACTGACACTAACCTGTGGATACCGGTGATATCAGCGGTAATAACCCAGCACTGACACTAACCTGTGGATACCGGTGATATCAGCAGTAATAACCCAGCACTGACACTAACCTGTGGATACCAGTGATATCAGCGGTAATAACCCGGCACTGACACTAACCTGTGGATACCGGTGATATCAGCGGTAATAACCCAGCACTGACACTAACCTGTGGATACCGGTGATATCAGCAGTAATAACCCAGCACTGACACTAACCTGTGGACACCGGTGATATCAGCGGTAATAACCAGCACTGACACTAACCTGTGGATACCGGTGATATCAGCGGTAATAACCCAGCACTGACACTAACCTGTGGATACCGGTGATATCAGCAGTAATAACCCAGCACTGACACTAACCTGTGGATACCGGTGATATCAGCAGTAATAACCCGGCACTGACACTAACCTGTGGATACCGGTGATATCAGCAGTAATAACCCGGCACTGACACTAACCTGTGGATACCGGTGATATCAGCAGTAATAACCCGGCACTGACACTAACCTGTGGATACCGGTGATATCAGCAGTAATAACCCAGCACTGACACTAACCTGTGGTCACCAGTGATATCAGCAGTAATAACCCGGCACTGACACTAACCTGTGGATACCGGTGATATCAGCGGTAATAACCCAGCACTGACACTAACCTGTGGTCACCAGTGATATCAGCAGTAATAACCCGGCACTGACACTAACCTGTGGACACCAGTGATATCAGCGGTAATAACCCGGCACTGACACTAACCTGTGGTCACCGGTGATATCAGCAGTAATAACCCGGCACTGACACTAACCTGTGGTCACCAGTGATATCAGCAGTAATAACCCGGCACTGACACTAACCTGTGGACACCAGTGATATCAGCGGTAATAACCCGGCACTGACACTAACCTGTGGTCACCAGTGATATCAGCGGTAATAACCCAGCACTGACACTAACCTGTGGACACCAGTGATATCAGCAGTAATAACCCGGCACTGACACTAACCTGTGGTCACCAGTGATATCAGCGGTAATAACCCGGCACTGACACTAACCTGTGGTCACCAGTGATATCAGCGGTAATAACTCAGCACTGACACTAACCTGTGGATACCGGTGATATCAGCGGTAATAACCCGACACTGACACTAACCTGTGGTCACCAGTGATATCAGCAGTAATAACCCAGCACTGACACTAACCTGTGGTCACCAGTGATATCAGCGGTAATAACCCGGCACTGACACTAACCTGTGGTCACCGGTGATATCAGCGGTAATAACCCGGCACTGACACTAACCTGTGGTCACCGGTGATATCAGCAGTAATAACCCAGCACTGACACTAACCTGTGGTCACCAGTGATATCAGCAGTAATAACCCGGCACTGACACTAACCTGTGGATACCAGTGATATCAGCAGTAATAACCCAGCACTGACACTAACCTGTGGTCACCAGTGATATCAGCAGTAATAACCCAGCACTGACACTAACCTGTGGTCACCAGTGATATCAGCGGTAATAACCAGCACTGACACTAACCTGTGGTCACCAGTGATATCAGCAGTAATAACCCGGCACTGACACTAACCTGTGGACACCGGTGATATCAGCGGTAATAACCCGGCACTGACACTAACCTGTGGATACCGGTGATATCAGCGGTAATAACCCAGCACTGACACTAACCTGTGGATACCGGTGATATCAGCGGTAATAACCCAGCACTGACACTAACCTGTGGATACCGGTGATATCAGCGGTAATAACCCAGCACTGACACTAACCTGTGGATACCGGTGATATCAGCAGTAATAACCCGGCACTGACACTAACCTGTGGTCACCGGTGATATCAGCAGTAATAACCCAGCACTGACACTAACCTGTGGATACCAGTGATATCAGCAGTAATAACCCGGCACTGACACTAACCTGTGGTCACCAGTGATATCAGCAGTAATAACCCGGCACTGACACTAACCTGTGGATACCGGTGATATCAGCAGTAATAACCCAGCACTGACACTAACCTGTGGATACCAGTGATATCAGCAGTAATAACCCGGCACTGACACTAACCTGTGGTCACCAGTGATATCAGCAGTAATAACCCAGCACTGACACTAACCTGTGGTCACCAGTGATATCAGCAGTAATAACCCGGCACTGACACTAACCTGTGGATACCAGTGATATCAGCAGTAATAACCCAGCACTGACACTAACCTGTGGATACCGGTGATATCAGCGGTAATAACCCAGCACTGACACTAACCTGTGGATACCGGTGATATCAGCAGTAATAACCCAGCACTGACACTAACCTGTGGATACCAGTGATATCAGCGGTAATAACCCGGCACTGACACTAACCTGTGGATACCGGTGATATCAGCGGTAATAACCCAGCACTGACACTAACCTGTGGATACCGGTGATATCAGCAGTAATAACCCAGCACTGACACTAACCTGTGGACACCGGTGATATCAGCGGTAATAACCAGCACTGACACTAACCTGTGGATACCGGTGATATCAGCGGTAATAACCCAGCACTGACACTAACCTGTGGATACCGGTGATATCAGCAGTAATAACCCAGCACTGACACTAACCTGTGGATACCGGTGATATCAGCAGTAATAACCCGGCACTGACACTAACCTGTGGATACCGGTGATATCAGCAGTAATAACCCGGCACTGACACTAACCTGTGGATACCGGTGATATCAGCAGTAATAACCCGGCACTGACACTAACCTGTGGATACCGGTGATATCAGCAGTAATAACCCAGCACTGACACTAACCTGTGGTCACCAGTGATATCAGCAGTAATAACCCGGCACTGACACTAACCTGTGGATACCGGTGATATCAGCGGTAATAACCCAGCACTGACACTAACCTGTGGTCACCAGTGATATCAGCAGTAATAACCCGGCACTGACACTAACCTGTGGACACCAGTGATATCAGCGGTAATAACCCGGCACTGACACTAACCTGTGGTCACCGGTGATATCAGCAGTAATAACCCGGCACTGACACTAACCTGTGGTCACCAGTGATATCAGCAGTAATAACCCGGCACTGACACTAACCTGTGGACACCAGTGATATCAGCGGTAATAACCCGGCACTGACACTAACCTGTGGTCACCAGTGATATCAGCGGTAATAACCCAGCACTGACACTAACCTGTGGACACCAGTGATATCAGCAGTAATAACCCGGCACTGACACTAACCTGTGGTCACCAGTGATATCAGCGGTAATAACCCGGCACTGACACTAACCTGTGGTCACCAGTGATATCAGCGGTAATAACTCAGCACTGACACTAACCTGTGGATACCGGTGATATCAGCGGTAATAACCCGACACTGACACTAACCTGTGGTCACCAGTGATATCAGCAGTAATAACCCAGCACTGACACTAACCTGTGGTCACCAGTGATATCAGCGGTAATAACCCGGCACTGACACTAACCTGTGGTCACCGGTGATATCAGCGGTAATAACCCGGCACTGACACTAACCTGTGGTCACCGGTGATATCAGCAGTAATAACCCAGCACTGACACTAACCTGTGGTCACCAGTGATATCAGCAGTAATAACCCGGCACTGACACTAACCTGTGGATACCAGTGATATCAGCAGTAATAACCCAGCACTGACACTAACCTGTGGTCACCAGTGATATCAGCAGTAATAACCCAGCACTGACACTAACCTGTGGTCACCAGTGATATCAGCGGTAATAACCAGCACTGACACTAACCTGTGGTCACCAGTGATATCAGCAGTAATAACCCGGCACTGACACTAACCTGTGGTCACCAGTGATATCAGCGGTAATAACCCGGCACTGACACTAACCTGTGGTCACCGGTGATATCAGCACTAATAACCCAGCACTGACACTAACCTGTGGTCACCAGTGATATCAGCAGTAATAACCCGGCACTGACACTAACCTGTGGATACCAGTGATATCAGCGGTAATAACCCAGCACTGACACTAACCTGTGGTCACCAGTGATATCAGCGGTAATAACCCAGCACTGACACTAACCTGTGGTCACCAGTGATATCAGCGGTAATTACCCAGCACTGACACTAACCTGTGGTCACCAGTGATATCAGCGGTAATAACCAGCACTGACACTAACCTGTGGATACCAGTGATATCAGCAGTAATAACCCGGCACTGACACTAACCTGTGGATACCGGTGATATCAGCGGTAATAACCCGGCACTGACACTAACCTGTGGATACCAGTGATATCAGCGGTAATAACCCAGCACTGACACTAACCTGTGGTCACCAGTGATATCAGCGGTAATAACCCAGCACTGACACTAACCTGTGGTCACCAGTGATATCAGCAGTAATAACCCGGCACTGACACTAACCTGTGGTCACCAGTGATATCAGCGGTAATAACCAGCACTGACACTAACCTGTGGTCACCAGTGATATCAGCAGTAATAACCCGGCACTGACACTAACCTGTGGATACCGGTGATATCAGCGGTAATAACCCGGCACTGACACTAACCTGTGGTCACCAGTGATATCAGCAGTAATAACCCAGCACTGACACTAACCTGTGGTCACCAGTGATATCAGCGGTAATAACCCGGCACTGTCACTAACCTGTGGTCACCGGTGATATCAGCGGTAATAACCCAGCACTGACACTAACCTGTGGTCACCAGTGATATCAGCAGTAATAACCCAGCACTGACACTAACCTGTGGATACCGGTGATATCAGCAGTAATAACCCAGCACTGACACTAACCTGTGGATACCGGTGATATCAGCAGTAATAACCCGGCACTGACACTAACCTGTGGTCACCAGTGATATCAGCAGTAATAACCCGGCACTGACACTAACCTGTGGATACCAGTGATATCAGCGGTAATAACCCGGCACTGACACTAACCTGTGGATACCAGTGATATCAGCGGTAATAACCCGACACTGACACTAACCTGTGGATACCGGTGATATCAGCAGTAATAACCCAGCACTGACACTAACCTGTGGATACCGGTGATATCAGCAGTAATAACCCAGCACTGACACTAACCTGTGGATACCGGTGATATCAGCGGTAATAACCCGGCACTGACACTAACCTGTGGATACCGGTGATATCAGCAGTAATAACCCAGCACTGACACTAACCTGTGGTCACCAGTGATATCAGCAGTAATAACCCGGCACTGACACTAACCTGTGGACACCAGTGATATCAGCAGTAATAACCCGGCACTGACACTAACCTGTGGTCACCAGTGATATCAGCGGTAATAACCCGGCACTGACACTAACCTGTGGTCACCAGTGATATCAGCAGTAATAACCCGGCACTGACACTAACCTGTGGTCACCAGTGATATCAGCAGTAATAACCCGGCACTGACACTAACCTGTGGTCACCAGTGATATCAGCGGTAATAACCCAGCACTGACACTAACCTGTGGTCACCAGTGATATCAGCGGTAATAACCCAGCACTGACACTAACCTGTGGATACCGGTGATATCAGCAGTAATAACCCGGCACTGACACTAACCTGTGGTCACCAGTGATATCAGCAGTAATAACCCAGCACTGACACTAACCTGTGGTCACCAGTGATATCAGCGGTAATAACCCAGCACTGACACTAACCTGTGGTCACCAGTGATATCAGCAGTAATAACCCGGCACTGACACTAACCTGTGGTCACCAGTGATATCAGCAGTAATAACCAGCACTGACACTAACCTGTGGATACCGGTGATATCAGCAGTAATAACCCAGCACTGACACTAACCTGTGGATACCGGTGATATCAGCGGTAATAACCCGGCACTGACACTAACCTGTGGTCACCAGTGATATCAGCGGTAATAACCCAGCACTGACACTAACCTGTGGTCACCAGTGATATCAGCGGTAATAACCCAGCACTGACACTAACCTGTGGTCACCAGTGATATCAGCAGTAATAACCCAGCACTGACACTAACCTGTGGTCACCAGTGATATCAGCAGTAATAACCCGGCACTGACACTAACCTGTGGTCACCAGTGATATCAGCAGTAATAACCCGGCACTGACACTAACCTGTGGTCACCAGTGATATCAGCAGTAATAACCCAGCACTGACACTAACCTGTGGTCACCAGTGATATCAGCAGTAATAACCCGGCACTGACACTAACCTGTGGTCACCAGTGATATCAGCGGTAATAACCCGGCACTGACACTAACCTGTGGATACCGGTGATATCAGCGGTAATAACCCAGCACTGACACTAACCTGTGGATACCGGTGATATCAGCGGTAATAACCCGGCACTGACACTAACCTGTGGATACCAGTGATATCAGCAGTAATAACCCGGCACTGACACTAACCTGTGGTCACCAGTGATATCAGCAGTAATAACCCGGCACTGACACTAACCTGTGGACACCGGTGATATCAGCGGTAATAACCCGGCACTGACACTAACCTGTGGATACCAGTGATATCAGCAGTAATAACCCAGCACTGACACTAACCTGTGGACACCGGTGATATCAGCGGTAATAACCCAGCACTGACACTAACCTGTGGACACCGGTGATATCAGCGGTAATAACCCAGCACTGACACTAACCTGTGGATACCAGTGATATCAGCAGTAATAACCCAGCACTGACACTAACCTGTGGACACCGGTGATATCAGCAGTAATAACCCAGCACTGACACTAACCTGTGGTCACCAGTGATATCAGCAGTAATAACCCGGCACTGACACTAACCTGTGGACACCGGTGATATCAGCAGTAATAACCCAGCACTGACACTAACCTGTGGTCACCAGTGATATCAGCAGTAATAACCCAGCACTGACACTAACCTGTGGATACCGGTGATATCAGCGGTAATAACCCGGCACTGACACTAACCTGTGGATACCGGTGATATCAGCAGTAATAACCCAGCACTGACACTAACCTGTGGACACCGGTGATATCAGCAGTAATAACCCAGCACTGACACTAACCTGTGGACACCGGTGATATCAGCAGTAATAACCCAGCACTGACACTAACCTGTGGATACCAGTGATATCAGCAGTAATAACCCAGCACTGACACTAACCTGTGGACACCGGTGATATCAGCAGTAATAACCCAGCACTGACACTAACCTGTGGTCACCAGTGATATCAGCAGTAATAACCCAGCACTGACACTAACCTGTGGATACCGGTGATATCAGCGGTAATAACCCGGCACTGACACTAACCTGTGGATACCGGTGATATCAGCGGTAATAACCCAGCACTGACACTAACCTGTGGATACCGGTGATATCAGCAGTAATAACCCAGCACTGACACTAACCTGTGGATACCAGTGATATCAGCAGTAATAACCCGGCACTGACACTAACCTGTGGTCACCAGTGATATCAGCAGTAATAACCCGGCACTGACACTAACCTGTGGATACCGGTGATATCAGCGGTAATAACCCGGCACTGACACTAACCTGTGGATACCGGTGATATCAGCAGTAATAACCCAGCACTGACACTAACCTGTGGTCACCAGTGATATCAGCAGTAATAACCCGGCACTGACACTAACCTGTGGACACCAGTGATATCAGCAGTAATAACCCGGCACTGACACTAACCTGTGGTCACCAGTGATATCAGCGGTAATAACCCGGCACTGACACTAACCTGTGGTCACCAGTGATATCAGCAGTAATAACCCGGCACTGACACTAACCTGTGGTCACCAGTGATATCAGCAGTAATAACCCGGCACTGACACTAACCTGTGGTCACCAGTGATATCAGCGGTAATAACCCGGCACTGACACTAACCTGTGGTCACCAGTGATATCAGCGGTAATAACCCGGCACTGACACTAACCTGTGGTCACCAGTGATATCAGCGGTAATAACCCGGCACTGACACTAACCTGTGGATACCGGTGATATCAGCAGTAATAACCCGGCACTGACACTAACCTGTGGTCACCGGTGATATCAGCAGTAATAACCCGGCACTGACACTAACCTGTGGTCACCAGTGATATCAGCAGTAATAACCCAGCACTGACACTAACCTGTGGTCACCAGTGATATCAGCAGTAATAACCCGGCACTGACACTAACCTGTGGTCACCAGTGATATCAGCGGTAATAACCCGGCACTGACACTAACCTGTGGATACCGGTGATATCAGCGGTAATAACCCAGCACTGACACTAACCTGTGGATACCGGTGATATCAGCAGTAATAACCCAGCACTGACACTAACCTGTGGTCACCAGTGATATCAGCGGTAATAACCCGGCACTGACACTAACCTGTGGATACCAGTGATATCAGCAGTAATAACCCGGCACTGACACTAACCTGTGGTCACCAGTGATATCAGCAGTAATAACCCGGCACTGACACTAACCTGTGGACACCGGTGATATCAGCGGTAATAACCCGGCACTGACACTAACCTGTGGATACCAGTGATATCAGCAGTAATAACCCAGCACTGACACTAACCTGTGGACACCGGTGATATCAGCGGTAATAACCCAGCACTGACACTAACCTGTGGACACCGGTGATATCAGCGGTAATAACCCAGCACTGACACTAACCTGTGGATACCAGTGATATCAGCAGTAATAACCCAGCACTGACACTAACCTGTGGACACCGGTGATATCAGCGGTAATAACCCGGCACTGACACTAACCTGTGGATACCGGTGATATCAGCGGTAATAACCCAGCACTGACACTAACCTGTGGATACCGGTGATATCAGCAGTAATAACCCAGCACTGACACTAACCTGTGGATACCAGTGATATCAGCAGTAATAACCCGGCACTGACACTAACCTGTGGTCACCAGTGATATCAGCAGTAATAACCCGGCACTGACACTAACCTGTGGATACCGGTGATATCAGCAGTAATAACCCAGCACTGACACTAACCTGTGGATACCAGTGATATCAGCAGTAATAACCCGGCACTGACACTAACCTGTGGTCACCAGTGATATCAGCAGTAATAACCCAGCACTGACACTAACCTGTGGATACCGGTGATATCAGCAGTAATAACCCAGCACTGACACTAACCTGTGGTCACCAGTGATATCAGCAGTAATAACCCGGCACTGACACTAACCTGTGGATACCAGTGATATCAGCAGTAATAACCCAGCACTGACACTAACCTGTGGATACCGGTGATATCAGCGGTAATAACCCAGCACTGACACTAACCTGTGGATACCGGTGATATCAGCAGTAATAACCCAGCACTGACACTAACCTGTGGATACCAGTGATATCAGCGGTAATAACCCGGCACTGACACTAACCTGTGGATACCGGTGATATCAGCGGTAATAACCCAGCACTGACACTAACCTGTGGATACCGGTGATATCAGCAGTAATAACCCAGCACTGACACTAACCTGTGGACACCGGTGATATCAGCGGTAATAACCCGGCACTGACACTAACCTGTGGATACCGGTGATATCAGCGGTAATAACCCAGCACTGACACTAACCTGTGGATACCGGTGATATCAGCAGTAATAACCCAGCACTGACACTAACCTGTGGATACCGGTGATATCAGCAGTAATAACCCGGCACTGACACTAACCTGTGGATACCGGTGATATCAGCAGTAATAACCCGGCACTGACACTAACCTGTGGATACCGGTGATATCAGCAGTAATAACCCGGCACTGACACTAACCTGTGGATACCGGTGATATCAGCAGTAATAACCCAGCACTGACACTAACCTGTGGTCACCAGTGATATCAGCAGTAATAACCCGGCACTGACACTAACCTGTGGATACCGGTGATATCAGCGGTAATAACCCAGCACTGACACTAACCTGTGGTCACCAGTGATATCAGCAGTAATAACCCGGCACTGACACTAACCTGTGGACACCGGTGATATCAGCAGTAATAACCCGGCACTGACACTAACCTGTGGACACCAGTGATATCAGCGGTAATAACCCGGCACTGACACTAACCTGTGGTCACCGGTGATATCAGCAGTAATAACCCGGCACTGACACTAACCTGTGGTCACCAGTGATATCAGCAGTAATAACCCGGCACTGACACTAACCTGTGGACACCAGTGATATCAGCGGTAATAACCCGGCACTGACACTAAACTGTGGTCACCAGTGATATCAGCGGTAATAACCCAGCACTGACACTAACCTGTGGACACCAGTGATATCAGCAGTAATAACCCGGCACTGACACTAACCTGTGGTCACCAGTGATATCAGCAGTAATAACCCGGCACTGACACTAACCTGTGGATACCAGTGATATTAGCAGTAATAACCCGGCACTGACACTAAACTGTGGTCACCAGTGATATCAGCGGTAATAACCCGGCACTGACACTAACCTGTGGTCACCGGTGATATCAGCGGTAATAACCCGGCACTGACACTAACCTGTGGTCACCGGTGATATCAGCAGTAATAACCCAGCACTGACAC